>NC_134834.1:25372065-25454419 GCF_004210375.1 Tachypleus tridentatus
TAATAGTGGGATTGACTATCACATTATAATGCTACCACAACAAAAAGGGCAAGCATGTTTGGTGTGACAGAATTCAAACCTGCGACCCTGAGAGTTACAAGTTGAGTGCCTTATCCACCTGGTCATGCTAGGCCATTCCGCAGTGGTGTGTAAGACATTAAAAAGCGAGTTTTTTTTTTCAATGAAGGATTATATTAGCACATGATCTATATTACATCTAATATAACATATAAAGCTAAAAAATGACACTGCTCCCAAACAAAGCATAATGAACATTCATGGTTGTAACTATCTATACATGTAAAATAAAAATAAAGCCACTGAGTAAAGTGTAAAATGAAAATTACATAATAAAACAAAACACAAGTTTATTAATGACGTATCTTTATTATCATATTTACTTCAACACTTACCACTGTTTTGATTAGACTTTGAACTAAATCTTCATTTTTCTTTTCAACTTCCTTCCATTGTTCCATTAACCTGTTCTATAAAAACACATGTAGTAATATATTTATTATTTGTAGCTAATTTACTTGTATCATTTTATCATATTATAAATTGTGTTAAGAATGACCAAGTGTTAAGTAAAAGTAAGGAAACATAAACCAGGAAGATGTTCTCTTGTACTGATATAAGGTGCCTTTTGTAACCACAACTGTTGTATGCTTGTAATACACAAATGTTTTGAACATGACCAAGTGTTAAGTAAAAAAGTAAGGAAACATAAACCAGGAAGATGTTCTCTTGTACCGATATAAGGTGCCTTTTTGTAACCACAACTGTTGTATGCTTGTAATCCACAAACGTTTTGAACAAGTACTTGAACAAAAAGATCAAACAAAAGTTTTTATAATTTTTTTCTTACAATAACTTATGGGTGATTATATTATATAATAGCTGATAAACACTCACCTCTAGTAGCGCTTTGTGGTTCATATAAACTTTCTTCAGAATATTGAGAGCACTGAGATTCAAAAATCTACAAAATAACACACATACATGAAACTTAAAAACTTGTGTTTTTTAAAATATTTACACAATGAATATCACCTGAAACCCATTTAAACTACCTGATTTATACAAAGATAATTTAGTGATTAAAGCTAGAAACAATCAGTTTTGGCATTAAGCTTTTGTATCAATTATAAATTGGTCTGTTATTTGCCCAGTCTAATCATTCTAATTAATCTTACTAAATATTAGTGTTGTTAGTATAATTTCTTCATTAATTTTAATTATTTAACATCAGTTGTTCTCACTGCAGAACAAATTTTGTTTACTGATGGTTGGTCAATATATGTAATTGTGGCAAAGCTTATACAACAAAAATTATAACAACATTTCCAAAACACAGATTTAATAATAATAAAAAAAAGAAAAAAAAAAAAAGAGTTGTTTTATTAAAACTTTGGTCTTATACTAAATATAAACAAAGTGATTGACATACACAACCTGGAATATGTAGCCACATTTAACTTAATGGGTTGAAAAATTCTTAAAAGTATCTATTGCCATGTACATTGAATAAGGTCCTGACATGATAAAATTGGCTCAGTCTTCACAAAGGAAGATTTGTTTGTTTGTTTTTCAATTTCACACAAAGCTACTCGAGGGCTATCTGTGCTAGCCATCCCTAATTTAGCAGTGTAAGACTAGAGGGAAGGCAGCTAGTCATCACCACCACCACTCTTGGGCTACTCTTTTACCAGCGAATATTGGGATTGACCGTCACATTATAACGCCCTACAGCTGAAATGGTGAGCATGTTTAGCGCATAGCGGGGATGTGAAGCGGTGACCCTCAGATTACGAGAGTTGCGCCTTAACATGCTTGGCCATGCAGGAACCTAAAGGAAGAAGTGTCCAGCATTAACAGAGAGCCAATACTGTCAAGATACTTTGATAAAATCAGACAACAAAGCAACTGATGCCTAATGCTTTAGTTTAGAAATCGCATGATTTTCGGTAGGGTGTAAGGAAATTTCAAAAGCTTAGTAAACATGAGAAAATGCAATGGACTAATATTCTGTAAATGTTTTATGTCAATCTTGCCCCTCAAACTGCTAATCTTGCAACTGTTTATGCAAGAAGTGGTACACAATTTGTCTTCATTACTGAGTTTACTTAGTGCTTCAATACTAATATATCCTGACAGTTATTATGTGCATATAAAATGTATAATTCTGTTCGAAAATTCTGGAAACTAACCTTAACTGCTGTTGTAAATCCTTTTTCCAGAAGAGTCTTCAAGAAAGAAGGTTTCAAAGGTTGATTTTCTGTGTCCTTTGTCAGAATTTTGAATTTATCTAAACATACAAGAAAAACAGTTAAAACAAAAATAACATTAATATATCCGATTTATTTTCTACAATAATTTAATGAAATTTCAAAATTTCATTCTTTGTTGTTTATTATAAATCTACATAATGCACAATTTGATGTACCCACTACAAGCATTTCAATTTGATCTATAATAGTATAAGCTTTCATATTTATTGCTCAGCTACTGCAGTTGGTTCAGTTTCACAAATTTTTTGCTAGCTAAATTTCATTCAGGGTTATATGAGGACTTTCTGCACTAGCTGTGCTTAAAACTGAAGTTCTAAACAGTCTTGTTTATTCCTCCTTCTATCAACAGCTAGTGTAAATAAACATTACAAGCTTCCATAATACATAAAGGAAAGGACTGAATATTATATTATGTGTAAACGAACAGTATCAGATAAATAATCATTCTGAAAATTCACGCGTTTTTATTTGTAAAATTCAGTTAACTGCACAATGTTAAGTTTCTAAAGAAATAATGTTATTATGGTATGCGCTAAATTCAACATTTTAACTCTCACATCGAATTATTTGCATGATTGACAGAGAAAGTCTTTTGAAATGTGGTATGATCAAACAGATAGCTGTTACTTAACTAGATACGCGAAAGAAACAAACCTGTCAGATTAATTCTAAACAAGACTTATTTATGCGTGAAAGCGTTACACATTTTGAGGATATTTTGCATCACTATGTCATCACTTTTGCTTCTAAGATCAGGTTTTGAATGTTAACAACAGAATTTTGTCAATAGCTTATTATGTTTGCATTTAAACTATAAACCTATTCAACAGTTTCACAGGTACTTGTAAAAACCTGAAAATATTTATTACCAGAAAGAAAATACTATTCAATCATTCTTTGATAGATTGTTTAGGCAGAGTATTTATGATGAAATTTTGTAGAATGGACGGGAACTGTTTGTTGTGAAGGTAAGTGTAGAGAACGACATTTTGAAAGTCTCAAAAACGAAAGGCAGAAGACTTTTGAAACGTTGTCCTCTACGCTTGTGTCTCCACAACAGACAGTTGACGTCCATTCTACAAAAGTTTCATTATTCAGGCATTGTTGCAACATATTTAATCTTCTGATATTTTATTCCACACATCTAATATGTTTGTATAAAGTTTCTTTACAAGTAACTTTTGTTTTTGTCAAGTTTTGATTCATAAAATCCCAGATATGATCAGTCTGGTTGAAATCAGGTGCTGTGGGGTTAGTGAATTATTTAATATGACTCCAGCAGCTTCTTTCTTAGCTAAGTAATTTATACATAGGTTGGATGAGTGTTTGAGGTCATTATCTTCTTGGTGGTAGAATTCTTCAACAATAATACTGAAACCACTGGATATATGATGACAGATCAGTATCTGGTGGTACTTGAAGTGGTCCATTAATCCATATACCTTTCAAATATCTCCTTTTAACTCAGAAAAAAAAAACAACAACAAAACAACACCCCCAAACCATCATAGTGCTTTTCCCATGCTTCATGATACGTGTTATTCATGAAGGTAAGTATTTTTCACTTTTCTTCTGTCAGACGTACAACCTATGTTTTGAGCCAAATTTTTCAAACTTGGAGTTATCTACCCATAACACCCTTTTATAATCATCAACAGTCCAGTCTTGTAGTTTTCAGTAAATTTCAGTCTCGTTATGATATTTGGTGAACAAAGTAAAGTTTTTTTTTTAACTGATACATGACCTAAACATTCCATTCTTGTTGAGTCTTCTCGATACTGTAAGTCTGAATACTTTTCTGTCATTTGTTACATGATATTTATCTCATGTTTGTGATTAACAGCAGTCTTCCTTCTGTCTCAAAGGCTGCATAAACAAAGATACTTAACATCGGTATCAATGAGTTTAGGTGTTCTGTCTCTTCCTTTTCAATTTTGAATTTAACTGTCTTGATCTCACGATCTAGGATATACTTGACAGTGTTTAGGAAACATTTCAAGTCTGCAGCAATTGGTTGGGGTGTCCAACCAGCATTATATAAAGCTTTTATGCAAATTTTCTACCCTACTGCTATTTCTCTATGCTTTCTGGGCTGTGTAATGAAAACAAAATTTAATATCTATAGTTAAAAAAACCGTTTTTATCTAGGTTCATTTATAGAGTGGTATTAAATTATAGAGTGGTATTAAATTATAGAGTGGTATTAAATTATAGAGTGGTATTAATTTATAGAGTGGTATTAAATTATAGAGTGGTATTAAATTATAGAGTGGTATTAAATTATAGAGTGGTATTAAATTATAGAGTGGTATTAAATTGATTTTTTTCTAGCATTTTCCAGCACCATATGTTAGCTCTTTGCTAATTTCTTTTTATACAGTTAAGGCATTGCATGGGTACCACGATAGTTATTTCAGACCCTAAACTTGATTAGTATGTTTGTTCAAGCAGAACTGTTGTGACAAGCCCTTGGTACAAGTACATGGAAATTCTAAAGAATGATAAATATTCTCATCCTGGCTCATTCAGTTGTCAACATGGATCAGTGAAGCATTACCATAGTGTTGGTATCTACATTCTGTAATTGAATGAAAGAATTAGTCCCATGAAATGGAATGATAAAATATTCTCTTTTCGTAACACTTTTGCACGGTACTGTATACCACTAAACCTACAGTCATATGTATCAACAACCTAAACCTTCCATTTTATTATTAAACCATTTCTAATCTTTTGTTGTACAACTAAGCTTTAATCTACTAAGACTTTGAGACAGATATAGATTGTTGGTTTTGTATCTTAACTCTCAAGTATAGCAGAAAGTTGGTCTTATTGCTAACTTACAGCTAGTTTGTTATTGACCCATCAGTTGAACACTAATTCTTATTGCTAACTTACAGCTAGTTTGTTATTAACCCATCAGTTGAACACTAATTCTTATTGCTAACTTACATCTAGTTTGTTATTGACCCATCAGTTGAACACTAATTCTTACTGCTAACTTGCAGCTAGTTTTTTACTCACCCATGACAATTCTTGTAACTTAAAATTACAGTTCAGCTGAAAGTTTTCAGTTTTATCACCAATTTACAACTACTTCATTACTTACCTACAGCTAAATTTATTCCATCCAGAAACATTGACTCCAAAGCCTTGGAGTTCCGTAGATGAAAAGATTCTCCTAAATTATGAATTGTTTTCTGTAGAAGAGAAAAAGAAATAAACAAACATATTTTACAAGAAAAACATTAATATGCTGCATTATTTTTATAAATGTCTTACAAATTGTATACTGAACTAATTTACAGTTTTACTTGTGGAATAACATGTATGTGATAGTCCCTCACTATAAGACTAAAATCACATCATTCAAAGACTAATACATTTATTTGCATCATTCCAGATTTAATAATAAATTACACAATTCTAAGTTTGATAATAAACTAAATTTAATTATATCATAGAGATACAAAATTAAACATCATTGTTTACTAACCACAGTGTGAATATAACATAGGGTCTAAATTTCAATAACCTCTTGAAAATACAGTTTATCAAAAATAAATAAAAAGTTAGGATTAATTCCACAAGAAACACAATTAAACTGCAATGACTACTTGAAAGTACTTATTTTACTGAGTGTAAAAAACAATGAAATTTAATCATTATAAAAATGGTACTGAATAATCTTTTATATAAAACACACATGCACAGTGTTCTCTGAGCTTTATTTCTCATAATATACAACTTCAGTCAATAGATTTAAGTTCACAAAAAACTATTTCATCAATATATCCAAGGCACATCTGGTTGTTTGATATTTTCCTTCAGCCTACAAATAAAAGTGGCAAGATTAATTTTGAGTAATCATACTAAGACATACCCATTATATTAATTTTGTTTAATCATACTAAGACATACCCATTATATTAATTTTGTTTAATCATACTAAGACATACCTATTGTATTAATTTTGTTTAATCATACTAAGACATACCCATTGTATTACTTTTGTGTAATCATACTAAGACATACCCATTATATTAATTTTGTTTAATCATACTAAGACATACCTATTGTATTAATTTTGTTTAATCATACTAAGACATACCCATTGTATTACTTTTGTGTAATCATACTAAGACATACCCATTATATTAATTTTGTTTAATCATACTAAGACATACCTATTGTATTAATTTTGTTTAATCATACTAAGACATACCCATTGTATTACTTTTTTTGTAATCATACTAAGACATACCATTATATTAATTTTGTTTAATCATACTAAGACATACCTATTGTATTAATTTTGTTTAATCATACTAAGACATACCCATTATTACTTTTGTGTTTTCAATCATACTAAGACATACCCATTATATTAATTTTGTTTAATCATACTAAGACATACCCATTATATAATTTTGTTTAATTTTGTTTAATCATACTAAGACATACCCATTATATTAATTTTGTTTAATCATACTAAGACATACCCATTGTATTAATTTTGTGTAATCATACTAAGACATACCCATTGTTCCACATACCCATTGTTGGTACATACTTGTTTGAAAGCAAGTTAACAAAAATCCACAAAGTCAAATATCTAATTAAATTTCTTATTTTTGAGATTAATAAATCAAGGCCCATGGCTGATTACCTCACATGACCTACCTACTGTATCTGTTTGTGAATAGCACGGGATATTTTAAAAACACGACTGTTCTGTATTCAGAGATTTGAGTAGAAATAATTGACTGAAACTCATGTTTTTCCCACATAAAAATCTTTGTTTTCACCTGTTAAGACTGGTACATAAAAGCTTTCAACCACACATCCTAACTTCAAGAGAAACAAGTCCCATGGAGCTAATATCAACCTTAAGAATCTCTAACCTCCCCCCCATTTATCCAAGTTGGAAAGTTAATTGTATTTCTCTAACATGTTAATTATTTACTTTCATAAAGATACTTGTAATCTTTATTTGATCTTTAAGTTCAGTAATTCTGAAGTTGTATACAAGTTATACATAGACTATCCAAAGCTTTTATTGCATATGCTTCCAATTACTTACTCTCAGAAAAGCCAGATATTTCTCCCTCACTTCTGGAACCACTAGATCACCGAGTTCTTTCCTAAAGCCTTCCTGTGCATCTTGGATAATTTCTGCTATTTGATGATGTAAAGTGGAACTTGGGACTGGTAAAGTAAGGGCTCGTAATGAATCCTCAGCAATCAACTGCAAATAAAGTAGTTTCCAAAAATCTGAAATAAATATTTATATTAAAAAAAATGTCCATAAACTTGCTAGTAATGTGTAAATGTATCTTCCTGCTACAATAATATTCTGGCGATGAAGCACGTACATTCCTCGGATTTCTTTATCACATGACAGTTTTAAATTTTACATATGGGACAAGATTGACAAAGACAAAATTAAAAAAAATATTTTACATATTTAAGTCAGTACAATTTAATGTAGACTTTGAAATATAACTTATATGAATTAAAGAAAAACATTACAGAGGTCATCAAATGTCTTTAATCCATTGCAAAAATGTTAAATTAATACTACACAAACAAGGCTATCTGAGCAAATTGTCTCTAATTTAGATGTGACAGACTAACTAGAGGGAAAGCAGCAAGTCAACACCATCCACTGTCAACTCTTAAATTACTTTGTTCGTAACAAAAAATGGATTGACCATTAGATTTTAATAAGCCAACAGCCAAAAGGCAAACACATTCAGCAACCATATTCAAAACCACGATCCACAGGTTTACTCGAGTGCCATAAAGATCAAGTCCTGCCAGGCCACACCACATACATTAATTTGCATCTCTTTATGTAACACACCCTTACACAAATTAACATCTGTGTTTGCATAGCAGTCTCACTTATTACTTATTATAGTAATAGCCTACCATCACAGCAAATAAAGTTCAATTCCCTGTGGACATAATCCATAAAACTACATAGTTATATGATTTCACAATACTATTTTATGGAATTATTTACATTAGTAAGTTAGTAACACAACTTAACTTTGCTCAATACATTTTTTTGGTAATTTATAATAAAAATATTGTAAATATCGCTAGGTATCCAGTTAATTATGGGTATTTAGTAAATCATCACTGCTTTACTTCCACAACGAGCCAAGTTTGATTCCTTAAAGTATATCATGAGTTTTCAGTATCTATAATTATCTAAATTTTAAGAATTTTCAAATAATTAAGATAATTTAAAAAAAAAGCAGTTAACACAAGAGTTAAATGTTTTTTTGAAACTAACAAACTGTTAACTTATAAATATACATGTTCTTTTAATAAATGAAATAATGACTACTTTAGGATTGATTATTAAAATAAAAAGAACAAAAACTTCAGAACATTATAACATTGGTTCTAAAATTGCATATATCCAAAATTAGCTTAATTTTAATTTTACTTTGTAAACCAGTTTTACAAATTCAAGAAACAGATATGTTAAAAAAGAACAAGATAAACAAGCTTATAAGGCAAACATTTTCAAATCTGCATATTAACATTTCTGGACCCAATTACAAAATTACTTCATAAAATACATTATTTAAAGTGTGAACATGTATTTTAAGCACATACAATGTTACAGTTTTAACATGAAATTGGCAATATTAGAATCATGGTCACTGAAAGATGGGTTTTCAAGTTTTGAGTTACGGAATGTCACTTAAACTAACGTTGGAAGAGTTACGGAATGTCACTTAAACTAACGTTGGAAGAATATTTTTTGTTTTCTGAATTAAAATTATAAAAGTTTCTTATACTTGTATGTTTTCAATTACCTATATTTTAAAATATTTCAACTGCAAAAGTTGATTATGGTTCTTGAAATATGAATATTTTTAATCCTAAAAATTAAAATCAAAACAGCTCCATGTTACATTTTTTAAAATTAAATGTTACTGAATTATTCAAATCAATTTCAGATTAGAGATTTCAAGAGCTATAGAGAGTTCCACTACAGGTGTCTACAAATATTAGGTAGAGAAGTATTAAAAAACAGAATGACATATAATAATCTGTTGAAAGGTTTCATATTTTAACTTGCAGCTTATAGAAACATTAAACAGTTCCTTTACCTAAAGTCAACTTATAGTGACTTCTCCAAGCATGTTCCAGTGACTCAAATCATTTTTTGAAATTATCTTTACCGTATTCAGTGTAGATAAATAAAAATTTGTAATTCAGTAAAAACAAAGTACATTTACAAGACATAAATTGATTTCAACCAACAATATTGTTAACAAATACACTGTTATCTAGTCTGAGCTCAGATCGTTTTGAAAAGTCACATGTTAAGTCACCACTATGTCTTTGTTTTTTTTTTTTTTTGTGATTTATAGCCATAAATGGCAAAAAAGTTTCAGAAGATAAATATTAAAATCTATCAAGTTGAAATGGAATTAATATGTAAAATGAAGATTTATGATAAGTAACAAAATAATTTTACATTCTGACATGAATTTGTCTGTTTGGAATTAAGCACAAAGCTATGCACAGTGGACGATCTGTGCTCTGCCCACTAAGGGTATGAAAACTCAGTTTCTAGCAGTGTAAGTCTGCAGACATACTGCTGTGAAAGGGTATTTGTGTGTGTGTGTGTGTGTTTTCTTACAGCAAAGCCACATTGGGATACCTGCTGTGTCCATCGAGAGGAATTGAACTCCTGATTTTAGCATTGTAAAACTATAGACTTACTGCTACACCAGCAGGGAACAAGGGTATTTGTAAGGGTTTTCAAAAGGTATCTCAGAACAAAATTTTCAAATATCATAGCATCATTTGTTTTCAGGTTTGTACAATACCATTCAGGTGGGTTCTAGTTTACCTCCATTTTATTCTGTAGTTCTGAGCAGCGCAGTCTAATTTTCTTTTCATTTATGTCCTTGGTTCTATCATAAAACCGTTGAATATTTTCTGTCAACTTTTGCTTGGCTTCTTCAGCAGTTTCTTCCAGTCTAAAGAGTAAACAAACTGTAACAAAGTTGATTTTGGATTCTGAATTCTAACAAACTGTAACAAAGTTGATTTTGGATTCTGAATTCTAACAAACTGGAAAAAATTTCAAATGTTCTAGATGATAATGAGTTCTAAATACTTTTCAACATAAATGAAAAACATACTTAAACACACTTACTGGTTTAAACATACTTCCTGGTTTAAACATACTTCCTGGTTTAAACACTGGTTTAAAACACATACTGGTTTAAACTTACTGGTTTAAACACTTACTGGTTTAAACACACTTACTGGTTTAAACACACTTACTGGTTTAAACACACTGGTTTAAACACACATACTGGTTTAAACACACTTACACACTTACTGGTTTAAACACACTTACCGGTTTAAACACACATACTGGTTTACTTTTAAACACACTTACTGGTTTAAACATACTTACTTTAAACACACTTCTACTGGTTTAAACACACTTACTGGTTTAAACACACTTACTGGTTTAAACACATACTTTTAAACATACTTACCGGTTTAAACATACTTACCGGTTTAAACATACTTACCGGTTTAAACATACTTACCGGTTTAAACACACTTCCTGGTTTAAACACACTTACTGGTTTAAACACACTTCCTGGTTTAAACACACTTACTGGTTTAAACATACTTACTGGTTTAAACATACTTACTGGTTTAAACATACTTGTTAACTTTGTTCTGCAAGTAATTAGAATAAAAAAATGTGTGAATTTGATTTTTAACATATCGGCACAAGTAGACCTAGTAGTAATCCACCAAATGTTACATTTAATTAAACAGCTATTTGATGTTAAGAGATGATACTGTCTTATTTATATTTTTAAAAACTAGGAAAAAATACATTTTCTCTTTCAATTCAATGATGAAATTTTACTGTCAAAACATGTCGTCATCGTAGATTAATTAAAGATGTTTTTAACTATGAACACATTTTAATGTGTTATTATTTTAACATTATACACAAGTACCAATACTTATTATAAAATTGTAATGGAAAAACATATTTGAGCTTATATACATAATATTGTAGAAAGTAAGATTAATCTTTACGTGTTCCAGGTTATTAATTTCTTCCATAATAAATACATTAGACTCAGGGACTACAAACAGAAACAGAGGTAAGCATACACATATCGACAGTTTCAAAAAGCTCAAAACTATATTTTAATGTTGTAAGAAAACTGCTATGTACTAAATGCATTTTTATTGTTTTTTTCAACAAAAGTAACTTAAATATTATAAGAAGAAGCTATTAACTAAAGATCTGAATGTTGTACACTTGCATCTGCAATCAACATGTTGGTTGAAATCTGTTACTACGTAAAATACGAGAATATATTTGTCAAGTTTTATTTGGTTTTGTTATTTGTATTTAGTCTACTTATTAAAAGCAGTATTTTATAAAATGAGGCCCTCATTATAAATAAATTTTGAAATTCTAATAAGAAACAATTCCACTCACCCTTTCAAAAGTTGTTCTAGAAGTTTCAGAGAGTTCCGAAAAACATGATTATGCCATTCCTAAACAACAAGCACAAAATAAAACATTAGCAGTAGCATAAACAGCAGAATAAAAAATTATTACAAAACAACTGTATCTCATAATTCTTACCTCAAGTTCATGCATGCTTACAGGTCCACTACTGTACTTTTCACTTAATACCATCATCTCAGTCACATAAAACTTATGGCAGTCTTCAGTTGCTGTTTGCTTGATTCTTTCTACAAAAGTTGTCCAACGGCTGGGAATCTGATGGTTTTAAACACATACAGTTTTTGAATACTAGAGTAAACATTCCTATAAGTCATTTTAATGTTAAAAAATCATTTTGTTGGTAAAACAATGATTTGAAAATTTAAAAATAAAACATATTATAGGAAATTATGAGGAACAACTACTTACCAAACCTAGCTCAAATATACCTTTTCTAAAGATAATGAGAAATAAACAAATGTTTATATTGTATGACTGTTACTTCAGAAAAAATAATTACACTTAAAACACAAAAAGAGAGGACTGTGTTTTTATGTTTTTCTCAAAGCAAAGCTACATCAGGCTATCTGTTGAGTCTACCGAGGGGAATTAAAACCCCTGATTTTAGCATTGTAAATCCGTAGACTTACCGCTGTATTAATAGGGCACAGAAAGAGAGAAAGCTTCTACTATAAACAATACACAAGTCGATCAATCGGTCTACAATACTGATCAAGTTAGATGTCTTTGGATGAAATTATTGGAAGCAGTGATGCAGAGCACTTTTTCTTAATCATTCAAAACAATCCAATATAAGAAGACACTTAGAATTAATTTAGTGTTAAACCTGTTAATTGTTACTACAAAATTATTTCAATACTTAAAATAAATCTTGTACATAAGCTAAGAAGAAATAAATGCAAGTAAAGAAATTATTTCAGATTACTGGAGTGAAAAATATAAATTATATTTATTTTAAATGTACATTTTCATTCATAAACTTTCAATATTTGTTGAAATTAATGTCAGCTCTTCTGTAAAATAGTGTTCCACATCTAGCAGAAGAAAATTATTAAAGGAAACTCACTTTCTACCATCAATACTTAGAAACTACAAGCTATAGAAATAGTTACCCTAATGAACAGTCCTATTTAATACCTGTTAAATAAGTACATCAGTTAAGAGAACAATACCCTCTAAACTATGTGTATCATCCCTACCATAGATATATACAGATTTCATGACATATACCCTTTACAAGAAGTTATCACAGTGAGAGTACACTAATTCCAATATATTCTAGTAATGATATAATTAAAGTCCAGCAGCCGTAAATGACTTGTATATTGTAGAATTAAGTTTATGTGCAACGTTTGAAGTGTTCAAGCTTTACTTTTGGGATTTACAAATGGTATAATAATAGAATAGTAATATGCATAATTATTATAAAATGCCTTACGTTAACTATATTTTGGGGTGTGTGAGCGCACGCATGTGGATGACAAAAATAGCTATCGTGAAAACAATTACAAATACAAAAATCAAACTTATCTCCAGAAAAAGTTTCATCTCACAGTAGAAGTAAACACTGTAAGTAGTAAAGATGATGGATTGCTGGTATCACAAGATAATGTAATAATAACTCTGAAGAAGGCACTGCCACAATAACAGAACAATGCGACAATATCCTTGATGGATGCACTGCCAGATAGGGCTGTGACGATTACAGGATTAACTGGTTACGGTTCGGTTACTGCTCTTAACCGGTTAATCTAAGATTTTTTTCCGAGAAAAATAAACGAGGGAAAACAATACGATTATCGACATTTGCATGTAAATATTCCATTATTTGACCTTGACATTGGTATGTTAGCCTATCACGATTTTACGAACTGCTTGTCTTTTTGTTTGGTTGAATTTTCATTGTTGTTGTTGTTGAAAGCCTTTAGAGTTTTTGTTAATGTTCAGTGTGGCCGTCACGCGCAAATTCCTAGGGCTGTGACGATTACACGATTAACTGGTTACGGTTCGGTTACGAGGCAAAGATTAACTGGTTACAAAAGTTCGTAATCGTTACAGCCCTACTGCCAGAGTCTCAGAACAATGCAACAATATTCCTGACGTATGCATTGCCAGAGTCTCAGAACAATGCAACAATATTCCTGACGTATGCACCGCCAGAAATCACAGGACAATGTAATACTAACCCTGATGGATGCACCACCAGAATCACAGCACAACATAAAAGTAGCCCTTACGGACACATAACCAAAATCACAGGGTAATGCAGTATCAAAATGTCTCTGAAATAAAATATATTAACAAATTTTGTTCCTATAATTAAAAAGCAGTGTAACAGAAACAGTACACTGTTATTTCAATAAGTGTTTGTCTACTTTTGACTATGCATTTGCTTTGGACCTTTCTTTAAATATTTGTTTTATATAGATTATATAGCAGATTCTAAACATTTACATGAAAAACACACACAAAAACTTAAAAGTTCTGTCTTTGTTTCAATGATGTATAGATAACAAAGTTTAAAAAATTATATAGAAGCATAGGAAATGAAGAATATTTCCATTTGTGAAAACTTAGGAAAAGTGAAATGGAAGAATTTCAAGAAAAGCTCAAAAGTGCTGATGACAAAACAGTTTTACTGTGTAACAATACCACAAAAAAATGTTAGTATGAAACTGTAGTAATACTAAAATAAACTTTCTATGACACCACAATGAAATGTTCAATACCCCAATAAACATAATATAAAACTATTGTGCTATTACAATGAACTTATTTTCTTAACACAACACATGACAGCTACAATTCCAATATCATTCATAGCTATTCTTGCTAGTAATTAAATCATTCACTTGTACTATTGTCATGCTTTTTATTGCTCATTTAGCATATATCTGAAAAGTACATTTTGAATATTAAGACAAAGAATGCCTAGTGTTAATTTTCAAAATATTATAAAATTTACCTCTGCAAGCGAACCATCATTTGCAGCACTCACTAAAACTTCAAGCAAGGCTGCAAGTTCAGTTCCAGAAATTGGTTTATCTAAAGAAGTTAACACATTTCTCAATTAAAATACTCAAAGATACATTTACTTAAATACAGCTAAACACTCGTGTAGGACATTATTGTGATAAAAAGAGTAAAGAATTTAAACTTTCAAATTAAAAACAATAAATAAAAAATTATTATTTTTGATAATGGAAAGTGAAAAATAGTGGAATATATAATTATGAAAAAAAAACACAAATTGAAGTGCACATTTCTAATGTATTGCATAGAAAGAAACAAAAGTGTTAAATATACAAGGTGTTCGAAAGTCACTGTGCAGTTTTGTAATTTTATTCAGTCTATTTCAAGCCAGCGACTGATAGCGGTGTTTAGAAGCAAAATAAGAAGGATCCAGGCCTGTTTTGATGCCAACAGGGGTCACTTTCAACATTATTTATAATTGTCATTCATATTTACCTCCTGTATTCTATATTGAAACATGTCTGTTAATAAATATACAAGTGCACAGTGACTTTCCTCAACACCCTGTATTTGAGCTTTACATTTTACTGGAAAAATCACTTCATGAAATTACTAATTGAAAAAGTTCTAAAACAAAACCAGTTAGTCTGCCTTATTATTGTTCCTTACAAAAGTCACAAATAAATTGTAATGTAAATCAAATACATGTTCACCTGTCATGCCTGTAAAATGAGTATTCTCAATTTTTTGAATTTCAGTCACTTACGATTTTTCTCTTTTGGAACTAATTCCTTCTTCAGCTTTTTTAATAAAGAATTTCTTTCTTCTATGTATTCTTCAGTGAGATCTTCTTCACGTGCCTGTGGGATGATTTACAGAAATGAAACCTAAAGTCAATGGAGAAGTTAAAACTTAAATTTATCAAATATATTCAAGATACAAAAGAAATAACACAATCACACAAACACAAATATTTTTTGACACAAGGAAAGGTAAAATCTTTATTATTAGTTACAGTTGACTTGTTTCCATTAAGTTCAATAAGAAATGAATGCTTTATGAAACCAATCTTCTTGATTTTGCTACAATGCCTGGATTCACAGAATTCCACAAGTATTGATCACAGTTTGTTCATTATGATATATCAATAATATAAAATAAAATATGACCTACCATGCCTTATAATACTTAAAGACAAACAACATCCAATGTATGCTTTGGCTAGCCCTTAATCTCAACAAATTGCTTTGGAACATTTTGAACACTAATATAAAAGTACCACTGTACATTTAGCCAATAGAAATGCTGGGCTTTCATGTGAATTACCATGCATGTACTGATTCACAAGTGTTGGTTTTTTTATTATTATTATATAAATAAAGTTTGAGATATTTCTTGTACATCAATTACTTAGGAAAAGTATTGATTTCACTATTAAAGGCTTTAACTGTCTTACCTGTGAGAGATCTGTTAAAAACCTTTTTTTAACGGCAGGAATGAAAAGAGTGTGGCAATCAACTGACTTGAAAATATCTAAATAAAAAAACAATAATTAGTTAATAATTTTAGTTTAAATATCAAAACATTACTTACTCAGTATACAATTTTGGAAATTCAACTTTTTTCACCTCACTCTCAATTTACTTACAAGAAAGTTCAACACTAACCAGTGTAACATTGTTTTAGTACACTTATGACAGTGCTAACATAGATTGAGTGTATTTGTGGGTTGGAAGGTTCACTGTCATAATAAGTGTGCTTAATTTGTGGGTTGGAAGGTACACTGAAAAATCTTTTTCTTTTAATTGCTGAAAATTCGACTGAGCTTTATAACTTAATAACATTGAAATTCAAATGCTGTCACTAATGGCTTCCTTACAAATAAGAGATGTCTAATACACTAAATAATCTTTATATCAATTATAGTTTTGTTTTTAATTAACGATACAACACATATTACTGTCAAGTAAACGAGACTGATACGAGTTGTCCTGTAGTTTTGTTTTTCTTTTCTGTATTAATGAAAACTTAACCAATAAAACTAAGCTATTTGTGATTTTCAGTTTCTAACTCTAAGAAGTATTAATGAAAATAATAAGTGTTATTTTTCATTAATTAATGAATGTAAACAGTACAATAAATGGTTTGAATCAATACAGGACAATGATCTTCAGCCTTTAGTACAGGTTCTCTTATTGTCTCACTTTTGCTGATACGATACGATACGATATAATACAATACAATACAATATATAATACAATACAATACAATACAATACAATATATAATATAATACAATACAATACAATATAATACAATACAATACAATATAATACAATACAATACAATATAATATATAATTATTGTCTGGACAGTGATCATAAAAGTTGTTTTTAATTTCCCCTCATATTTTTTTTACTTTGTTATCTTATATTTTATTTATTTTTTGTCTCAACCCCAGGGGTGCCTGGACAACAGTTTGAAAAACACCGATATAGGGTAACCAACAGTCTGTAATGATCAGGAACTTTCATACCAAGTAGACTAATTTCATAATTTTCATTCTCTCGTGAATGGGTATCCATCAAACGATGCAGCCATTCTTTTGATGTTTCTTTCTCTGCAGTTGTCTGAACAAAATCCTGGACAACCTAATAAGAGAGAGAAAAATGTACTAATTTAATCAAATTTGTGAAAAACACATAAAATATTGTGATCTTTCTGAGATCTTGACCACTGAATAAAGGGTTTTCTTGAGTATTGTGCATAGTTAGGACTCCAAATTTGAGACTTAAAGACGCTTAGCCACAAAAAAGTGAGAAACTAGTTTTAGACTGTTTTACCTTCACCTGTCCTGAATAACTATTCCTCAGTACCTATAATTCACTGTTTATCTGTTTGTGACTGACATTTAATCACAACTAAGATTTAACAATAAAACTTCAAGTTTAATAAGTGTTCCATAAAATCATTTTAATGCAGTTATCACACACACACAGTAAATATAATGAGAAATAAGTTATGTTTACAATGGAACTGAATAACAAAAAATACTTAAAGTTTACTAACATAAAATATTATTTCACATTATTGAAATCTGTAAGAACTGTGAAAGGATATTGAGGAGAAATCTATTAACCCTTCTAGCATTAATAGCAAAAGAAACACGCATCTGTTGTACTCAGTATAGATTACTAGTGAATCTAAGTGCACATTGTTAATATGATGCAAATTAATTCATACTTTCAGTACAGTTCAATTTCTCAGATACTTAGCTACACTGTTCCACATTATTCAGAGATTAAATTTTTCAGACACACTAAGTTTCTATTGATTTAGCTACATTATACTACAGGGTGTTCAGAAAGTCACTGTGGACTTATTTATTAAGAGACATGTTTCAATATAGATTACAGGAGGTAAATATGAATGACAATTACAAACAATGTTGAAAGTGACCCCCGTTGGTATCAATACAGGCCTGGATCCTTCTTATTTTGTTTCTAAACACCGCTATCAGTTTCTGGCTTGAAATAGACTGAATAAAATATAATAACATGTGATTACAAAACTGCACAGTGACTTTCCGAACACCCTGTATTATTCAAGTAATGTTTCTGATTTACACTGCTTATTAGGCTTAACTATTTACCTTTCATCTATGAGAGAAAATCAAATTAACCCTCAACATTCTGTTCACTACTGGTGTTATCAACTGCATCACATTGAGTAATTTTGTGTTTGAAGAAATGACCAAAATAATTAGATGAAAATATTAATTTTCTATATACAATTTATAGGTGGCCCCAGCAGTAATCAGTTAGATGAATTACTTACACACACACACACTTTTTTTTAATATGGAAATCATACGTTATTAGATATCTTGTAAACAAAAACTTAGGTATCCTCAAGACATTTGGTACACATGAATGATAAGGGCTGACTTTAAGATATACATATTTTTTAATCCATTTACTCAATAGTTTTAATTTAGTTTAAGAGAGGAGAAGCAGAGATGGACAAATGGGTTCTTTGTTGTACCTAAACATTTTGTTAAAAAAATAATTGAGGAAGTATATGTGAAACCCATCATGAATTCTAAGGTTATACACAAGTTTTCTACCTCAAAACTCTCTCTCTATTAGATGAATGAGTATAGGAATATTTCGGTTCTATAAAAATTGACGATGTTGGTTCAGCGCATTTGCAGTTATGCAAAAGCACCATTTTAATTTGAATAAAAATCATATAAGCAATTATAAAAAAAAATTGTTAATTTACATGTTTCTTTAAAATCCTCAAAGCTATTGTTAAATGTTCACCTTACCAAGAACTGTTAAAATAGCTTTGCCAACAATTTGTTCCACAGCCAATATTTGTATAGATACAAGAATAGAAATGAGAATAACTAAAGATCAGTACATATCTAGATATATACTGACATAATTTTATGATTCTATAAACTTTGATTACCTTATTAACACTTGTTAGAGATTCCACACCATACACCAATAATACAAAAATGAAAGCACAGAGATGCTACTTTCAGGTGTGAATTTCATGGACCAGAGACTAAAGTTATTATAAACTTTGTTTGTTTATGTAGATGTAAAACAAATGGCCAGTTTATGTACGTATTCACCCTGAAATAAAAAACTATCCAGTCTAAGAAAACACCAGAGTCTTGTGTGGTTTCAAACTCAATGCAATATCACACAGATTATCTCTTGAAAACTTACTGAACTTATTTTTAAATATCACTACGATATGAATCATTCAAACTACCAGCAATAGGTCTTGTAGTTATTTTTTTTATAAGCTTTGTTTTGTAAATACCACATAACTGATTGTTTTGCTATGCACGTTATCCTCCAGAAATTAAATCTTATATTGACGTAGTAAGCCATACCAATGTTCCTATCATCATGTAAAAACAAATTGCTAATGTTCTGTTAAAAGATTTAGGCATGTTTATTTCTCTTTACGTTGTCATAAGTAAACCTGAAGTAAAATACATTTTTAATCTTCTTTCCTTAAGCAAAATTAGGAAAAAAAAAATTGTTTTAATATTTATATGTCACAAATTTAAAATTAGACTCACCCAAATAAGAGGTGGAAAACTTAGAAGATCATGGATAAAGTCGTCAGTCCACTTGACTCGTGACATTTGTGATCGAAGAGCAAAAAGCTACAATATGTGTACATGTTATTCAGTTAATGGTGTAACAGTTAGTTCTAACTAACCTTAGTCCAGTTATCTAGAATAACTCCTTATAAAAGGAATAGAAAAGATATCTTTTTTTATTCATGATTATAAATGTTTTCTGGATTATGAGTGATAATTTTATGGTTAAATATTTGCAAGGGACAATGAAGCCATCCAGTAATTAATGGTATTTGTTTCTACTCATACATGTTTATTTGTAGTTAATGTTTTGTGTTTGATCACAAATTTCAAAATTTTCTTAACTTAGCTCTCACAAAATGTTTTTTTAAAAGACAAGACTACAACAACAATAATTATTTTTCTGAAATGTGCCTAAATAAAAACCATTATTAAAACCTTCTAAATATATTAAAATAAACTTATAAAATCAAAGTCGTTAAATTAATGCATAAATCACACACTCGAAATTGTGTATATAGGTTATAAAATATGTTTATTTTAAACATAAGTTACATGCAAAATCAATTAATAATTAGAATTATCACATTAAATAAAAAGAAAATTCTAGAATTTTAAACTTTTCATCCTAAAATAAGTATAGGAATACAGTCTGAGCACTATATAAATTTGCAAATCTGTTTCAGAATTAGCATGCGTCTTATCAGAATAAAAAAATTATCAAATGATAACTCTTATTCATTCATCACTCCACTTAGATTGTGAAGTTTTGATCTACATTTATATTAGTGCATAACAATACCTGGGTTCTCCGTGCCAAAAGTTCAAGGTAATCTATATCAGATTGGTCAACTATTTTGACAGAGTTGTAGATAAGATGAGAACTGATCAAGGTTGCTACAGCAAATATTTTTGCATCATAATTTTCAGATATATTGTTTGCAGCAAAACCTACAAGACAAATGATGAAAAAAAAAAGTCAACTGAATGTACACAGTTATCAGTCGTTGCCATAAACATAAAATAACTGACTTTTGCATATTCTAAAACAATTCTACATTTCATGCAAATCAGAAAATTTTCTTCACAATCATCAGTAACAATATATAACAAAATGTTATTAAATATAGAAACAGAATTTTCTTTGATTTAAATACCTCACTTGATCAATCAAATGAAAGGTCATATTCCAATAAATTATATAGTAATAATAACTCGTGCAGTGTTTTAATTTACAGTATAGCTACTAAGACAATCTGTGGTGTCCCTTATAGATAACTGTTGACCAGAGGAAAGACAATCAGCTAAAATAGTGGGATTAACTGTTATATTATAACACCTACATGGCTGAATCCTTTTAGAGCTTTTACAGTGCAAAGTTTAGCACTAGTCCTATGCTTCAAAGATGACTAAATGTGAGCTGATATTTCTAAATTAGCTTTAAAAAACCCTGTAGTCTAGATCCTTTAATGGAAGTTAAAACATTCTCCATATGTTCAATAAAAAAAATTAGGTGCTTTAAGTGCAAACTGTATTTGAGAAATACCCTTGTATCCACTTTGATCTTGATCTTCAAACATTAATCAGACCTAGAACTTTGTATTTAGTAACTGTTATATAAATTATGTCACAATTCATTCATCCAGTCTTGAGATATACTGTTAACAATTCAAAATAGACAGACAAGGGAAACCAATATGTCCCATTCTGCTTTGTTGTAGGGACATAAAAAAAAAAAAAGATATTTAACAATACATCAATTAATTATTCATCTTTTCCTTATATACAGGGGCATGGGGTGATTTCTCACACTGGGTGTGCACCAAAATATTAGCTATACCCATGACTGAGAGAAATTTGGTGAAAGAACCACTTTGTCTTTGGAAACTGAATAATTTTAAGGTGCTCATAAATTAAATCTAGGGTTCTCCTTGATTTGACATTCATATTTACAAATAAAACTAATGTTTGTACCTTAATGTGATTTTAAATTGTTTAAATAAGCAGTAAAAGCTGAAACAAAAGAATTAAAACCTTTTAGAAAAAAAGAGCAAACCTCTAAATATAGAGAAAAAAAAGTTCTTTCACACCTCCTGAACACTGTTGAAAGTGAATTCATGTTATACCAGTTCTATACTTCATTAAATGTGAAAGAGAGAGAATGATTAGCATTAGTAAATAAAATTTACGCATTTTGTCATAAATGTAGAAGTTTAAAAATTGTGTTTAATAAAAGTAGACTTTTTTTGACATGTTAAATAAATCAAAAATTAAATTTCTCTCTTCCTTGCATTAGCCACTTAACAAGTAACCACGTTTGGAAAAAAATGTTTAAGACTCGTAAGAAGCTTTCTCCATTAATTATAATTGTATATATGGACTACTAATTACTACCTCAGCTAATGACAATTCAGGAAAACACATGCATGACTAATCGTAAGATAGAGAAGTTTCATAAAGTGGAAGATTAACATCTTGATATTCTGAAAATGTATCCCTGATAAATACTCACTTCTGCACACAGAAAAGTTATTGTGCTTGCAGTTCTGCCAAAGAGATTTGCATTACAGTAGTTTCGGTGCAACTCCCACCCACGTGTTTTGAAATGAACTGTACTGGTGCATAGTGATGTCATTTTACAACAAAAATCCTTCACCAAAAAGAGGGTGACACAACCTCCACGCAGTAACTCCTGCTATGCAATTGCGCTTGCAAAAACTTCACTCTTTGAAGAGAAAAGACAAAAATATGCACTGTGAGGAGGATAGGTGGAAATGTGGATGGAAGTAATCTTCTATGAGAAATATATTTTCAGCTTACAAAAATGTTAACTTCTAATACAATAACTCAGCTCACACACATGAAAGCTAAAGCCACATGTTCAAGCAGTGTAAAATCTTACCTAGATAAACCCTTTTCAGAAAGCAATTGAAGGGAAGCTCATGGAGTGTGACATTTGCTGGCAAAAGTTTTGTAGAGGCATAATCATGTAGTGCTGAAGGCACATTTAGACCATACCTTTTGTGTTCACCTTGACTACACTGTACAAATAATGGCTGCAGAAGGTCACACAAGTTATGTCTCATGATGTCATTTTGAATGTGCTCACCTCAATTCTATTGAACAGGCTCTGAATGAAAGAGGAGATTAGGGAGAACCATACAACCACCTCAACAATGTTATTATTAATGAATTTCCAACCATACTGTGCTATGCCCAATTGGTAAGGATTCTTCATGGTCCACCACCCCAATGGCTAGAAACTGGTATGCGGTAAGGTTGATTGATTGATTTAGTGTTTTATGGCACAAAACAACGAGGCTATCTGCGCCAGACATTCGGTAAAAATGTAAAAAAAAATTAAATAAATAAATGTAGTAATAGACATAAATGGAAATGAAGGTAAAACAAAAAGTATAAAACCAATGTTGACACCTAGTCTACAATGTTAAGATAAAAGGTAGAGTATAAGAAGTTGTAAGGTATTTACTCTAGCAAAAAGGTAATGATCATAACCCGCCAGGAAGACTAACAGGTAAGTTCAAGAACCACCGTCAGTCACCTGAAGTTGGTCTTTCCAGTCCTGGTTGCGGGTTATGTGTCATAGCAGCTATTATCAAAATGTAAAAGAATAAAAGTTTTAAAAGACACTCCGCAAAATCGTAATAATGAGTAGCCAAATGTCCAGTAAAAAGATAAAGTCAAGTAAATGGAGTAAAATTTGTAAAAATAAATGAAGGTAAAAGGAGGACATAACCCTAGGAACTCTGAAGATGAGAAACAGGAGGACAAAAATAACAACACGAATACAAAGAAATGTGAATAAGCCAGTGAGAATCCACATCTGGAGACAAGCATACCAACTGGATGAGTAAGGTTAGAAAGTATGTGTGTGTGTGTGTGTTTGCCATGTCGGGCTATCTGCTTAGCCCACCGAGGGGAATCGAACCCCTGATTTTGCGTTGTAAATCCGAAGACATACCCCTGTACTAGCGGGGATCGGGTTAGAAAGAGAGAGGTCTCAGGGTAGGTGAGAGGCATGCCAAACCAAAAGCAAACCCAATGAATGAATTGGAGTGAATAGACAATTTTAATGACAGAATGCAAACTTATTGAGACAGAAGGCCTACCACCAAGCTCTTCATACCGAATAGATAAGTAATAACAGAAACTCAATGTGAATAAGCCTAGAAGAGTAGGTTTAATACCTGAAAGCAAAAGGTCCTGGGAGGGTTGCTTCTTTTGAATGTTCAATGTATGAAATGACCATGGAAATGTTGTTGCAGGTCATGACAGTGATACATCAGTAGAGGCAGGTATGAGAACATACCCAGCAAACAGTGAGAAATGCATGCTTGCAGATATAGAGTGAAATCTTAACCTGCATCCAAATGCCAGAAGTCACGTACTCATCCAGAGATGCACCTCAATGAGAAAATGAAACATTGGTAAAGATAAACATTTTGTTTAAGAGTTGGTCAGAGAACAGTGGAAGTAGTACAGGCACAGTTCAGTTACCAAGATTATTCCTTGAAGAGAGAAAAGAGAAGATAAACAAAGGAAGACAATGGAAACCAAAAATGTATGATTTAGATCCACGAAGTTTACTGTAGGAGACATGCATGGTGTGCATGCCCCAAAGGAGATGTTTCAGGGAAGTAAGATCAGATTAGAAAGACAAGTGTAAATCCTGGTGATGAGATGTACCATAACTCAGGCAAAGAAAAGACCAAACTTGGCTAAGACATGAAATAAAGAAAATGACCAGAAATACGAAATTTTGAGTGGGTGTGGAAGAAAAATGAGAAGTGGATACCATCTGAGAATGGTTCAAGAGAAGTTAATCATTTAAGAAAAGACATTGCAGCTCTAACCTATTAATAAGGCAAGCAAAGACCTTTATTATACAATTGGGACCAATACTATGTTGAAGGGAAGAAATAAACACCATTGAAGACATCCAAATGAAGAAAGCCTGATGAACACCATGTGCACGAGAGAAAAGGAAGAAGTACAGTAAAAAAAGTAGAAACCTGATCCAATGAGTCTTCACATCAGGGAAAAAAGTAAGAAGGGATAGAACAGAAGAAGTGAAATAGACTAAGCTGGCAAAGAGAAGATTGAATATTTTCAGAAAAACCATCTAAAGCACAATGAAGTGACTTACACAAATGACAGAGTTAGGGAAGAGGATACAGGAGGGATGTGAGAAGCCAAAATTGCGTAAATAAGGAACCAAAAAATAAAATAGAAGGTAAGGAGCCCAATCCTTCATCAGATCAGATAGATATCAATAACAGGAAATGAGAAAAGGAAAAAAGTCCACAAGTCACAAATGTGAGAGGATGAAGGACCCAGACATAACAAACCTGAGAATGAAATCCAGAAAGAGAATGGAAGGCCAATGTCATATCTTGAATGGTAAGTAAATCAGTTGGAAGTTATGATCTAATATATCATTTCAAATTGAAGAGAAATAATTTCTCCGATGAGAAGAGACTAGGAACTCAATATGCATGTGGTAACCCATGACATACTGAACAATGGCTGCAATGTCCCTGATAGTTAACAATCTTCCAGATGCTACAGTAAGAATAAGATCTGTGTGTGAATAACATTACTCACACAGAGCTAAATACAAGTCACTGTCACCTGAGAACTGATGATGAAATCCAAAGCTTTTTGAAACAAAAAAGAAAACACAAATTAAAATTTCATTAACAATGCATATCTCAACAAATTGAACTTGACGAGAAATTTAAACATATCTGTTCAATACATTGCAGTTGTCACAGCGTGCAAGTGCACAGAATAAGTTACCGTTATGGAAGTTGTGGTGCCTTCCTACTGGCGGAATTTTTTTTGTCACATAATGTTGTCATGCACCAGTGAAGTTCATGTCAAAACATAAAATTTGGTGGAAGTTACCTCAAGACTAATAGCATGCAAGTTTCTTAGGTAGGCATGAAAGGAAAATAGCTTCCGGTGTAAGGAGGCAAATTATCATCTTAGAATATACTACTATAGCACACAATAAATGACAGTTTCTAAAGGTAGTGGTGCACTTACATGCTTATACCCATAATTGCAGTAAGCATTTTTTTTTAGTTAAAAAGTCATTCTTTCTAAAACTTTGAAAGAAATTAGAGAGAATTAAACAAAAACTTCTTACCTTCAGTGTCTAAAAATATCACAGAAACTTGTTGTCCAGTGTCCAAATCCATCAAAACAGGCTGTGAAATAAAACAAGAATAATGTTAACCCTTCCGGCACTGATTAACAACTTGTAATGTTTGGCATGGTGCTGAATATATATGTTTGATACTTCAACTAATTACAGTATCAGTTCTAAAAGCATGATATCTCGACAATAACTCAAGAAAAGTCCCTGAATTATTCAGTAATTGTACCCAATACTATATATGTTAAATTCAATACATAAGAATACCATGAATAAAGGAAGGATGCCTGCCGCACTGAGCCTTCAAGTCGACTGCGATCGCCAACCTTGCCGAAAGGGTTAAATTAAAAATGTATTCTGGTAAAAGCATTAGTGTTCTTGTTTTCAAATGAAAAAATATTTCCAAACAAGTAAGAAACATCAATGTTGAAGAAACTATTGAATTTATTGCAAGTTTACAACAGTACAAATTTCTAAGCTCAATTTATTACTCTTACATTATAATTTTGACTGAAAAAAAAAGTGTTTTTTTTTCCAAACAATAACTTCCATGTCTCAATGCTTTGTTCAAATACTGTCCCTTCCAGCGAGTCCATAGTAAGTTTACAGAGTTAAAATGCTAGTGGTTTGGGGGTTCAATTCCTCATGGTGGACAAACAGATCATCTGTTATGTTGCTTTGCAATAAAAAACAAAACAAAAGCAAATTTTATTAAATTAAAATTTCTTACTTATTTTTTACCATACACAGAAAAGTCGCTAGCTATTATGTCTAGAAACACAAACAAGAAATTCTAAATCACCATCACTTACAAAGTTACTTACAGCTTCTCTTAAAATTAAAAAAAAATACCTTTCCCCACATCCATATGCCCATTGTTTCAGGTTGAACTGAAGAGCCTATTCCAAACCCATTGGCTTTGCCCATCAACTGGTTCATCAAGAATGATTTTCCTGAATGATATTTTCCTACAACAGCTACCGTAGCAACAGGACCATTAATATTTTTTAATATCTGCAAAATAAGTGAAAATAATTTTAAAAAAATAATTTAAAACAAGACAAGTTATTTGACATGTTTGCAATATAGTTTAATTTTAGTATTGCATTAACTATAACATTTCTTACTCTCTTTCAGGTTTTGATTTTTTTTTGCCTGGAAGGAAACAGGATGTTGCAAATTTCAATTAAACTTAATCTTTAAATATCAGTGTGGTAATAAACCCACCTAAGAACCCAACTTACCAGACAAAATTCTTGGTTCATGAAGCCAAAAATACAAGTATAAATGACCTTATAGAAAGATCACTTCTCACATTCACTTGTATGTTCTCATAATTTTTTCCAATATTTATTACGGAAATTCATAGAAATATTGAAGAATGAATAAATAGAGTTATTAACTAACAATATTTCACTGGTGTGCCATTTTTGTGATGTATAATTGTATTAAAAAAAACTCATTATGATAGTGTTTCAAGTTTTAACTGGTCAGAGATTGTCTAATTCCTAAATAAGTAATATTGTGTCAGTACTCCTTACCCTAATTTTGATTTATAAATGACTCGTACAAAATTCCCAAAATTACAATTCCCCGGCTTAATCTAGTTCACACTATAACTGTTGTCATAAGTACAGTCTAAACCAATACAGATTCTGGTTTGATGATCTAAGTATTTGATGAAAGTCAACATTGGCACTGCACGTAACAGTTTTGCAGAGATATTGTTGCATATTCTTATTCACTTTCACTCAGATTCTTAAATTAGACATAAACATTCTATATGACTCATTGTTTGGACCTATTTTATGATCTCCTGGAGGAAGGTCATATTCCAAAAGGTAGTACAGAGACTTGTACAAATTAGTACGATATGGAAGTTGATCTCCTCTAACATATTTAATGTAAATAATCCTTGATCTACGGTTACTATAAGGACTGTATGATATTGTGATGCATTTGACATTTCTAACTTAACAATTTGATATTTCATCATTCATTTCATCTTTATCCCATGAGAACACGAATAATTTTTGCTCTTATCTTCATCTTCAATAGATTATCTATCTCTATCAAAGCAGCTAACTGATTATACATGTGAAGCCTACCAGTACTTCATGACATACACTTACTAATAAAAATATCATTAATTTGTGATTCTTATCTGACCATGTTCATTCTGCAACATATTTCCACAACCGATACTTGAGAGTTTTCTGACAGATATCAATGTACCTGAATACTACAGGCATGCTTGTTGTTTAAACCCTTAGCAGGAGAAAAGAATCTGTTCTTTATTCTATTTATAGGCATTTAAAAACAAAAAGACTTTATTAATCTTATAAAAGATTCTAGTGAAGTTTCACGAGAATGATAGTGTTCTGACCCACTTTTTACAAGAAGAAATAAACATTTTACAAAGAAAAAAAATCATTTAAATTGAAAAGAGTAGCTTAAAGTTTTTGAATTGTTTTCTACCTAAATAGGGTAAAACTCAATGAAAGAATGAAAAGATTGTAAATATAGACCTGAATATCATAAATTTAAGCTTTGGAAGGCCCACTGCAGAAAGGTTCCAAAATAAATTTTACTAACTTATAAAATGAGTTGTCTAATCACATAATGTGTTCTCACACACACCTTAAAGCATTTTAATCTTTTGTTGAATGGAAACACTGGTGAGAAATGTTACATTTGAATACAATTTGTTTTTTCTTTTTTGTGTGTGTTACGAGCGTCTTTAATGAGAAGGAAGTCGTATTTTCAAGAATCAGTCTATTAATGTTTATTCATGTCCTGATTCAATACACTAGTGCTTAGCTGTTAAATAACTTTAACAATTGTGAAAGATTACTTGGAGATGTTTATGAGTAATTTTTCACTTTTTTACAAATCAAAAAAAGACAACCTGAGTGATCAAATGATCCTCTTTAAGATGCCATTCGAATTACTGAAGTGTTGTTAAACCAAGATAACAGATATTTTTTAGAAGACTGAGGTTTCTCGTGTGTTGATAAAAAAGGGTGTGGGTAACCTTATTTAACAAAAGTGGATTAAAAGCTTCTGAGGGAAGAGTTGAAGACCAAAAAAGTTTGTTGTGCATTTGAGTTATTTCTGGAATATTCTGTACTCTAGTTAGGTTTTCATTGTGACAGAAATATAAACAAGCAGATTAGTTATGCTATTAGCACAAAAAGGGTTATTATTAAAGTAGTTTTGTACAAATGTCAGAGAGATCTTAAGTAGAAAACTGGATGTCCAGTTTTGGTTCTCTTATTATAGGAAGGATATGAATATGTTAGAATAAGTGCAGTGATGTGATACTAGTATGATAATTGATTTATGTTATTTAATATATTAAGATAAACTTAGTCCTGTGGACATGCTTTCTATGGAAAGTGTGGTGCAAATAAATTAAGATGAGAGGCAATTGATTCAGGTAGATAAAAATAAGAATTAATGGAATAGTACAATAGTATGGTTTCTTGAGAAGTAGAATGAAAAGGTTTGAAATATTAGCCTGAATATGAAAGTTAATTAATTGAAGCTTTGAAAATGTAGATACAGATTTTCTTTTACACAACAAAACTTTTATATTTGGTTAGTTACAAACTTATGGCTTGCTCGATGATGTGGTTTGTGCTGTTAGTTTGAATTCATTTTAAAATTTGTTGGATAGGTGTATAAATATGAAGAGCTGACTATTAAACATTGAACTGATTATGAATCAGCAAGTCCTGGGTCAAACACAACTAACATAAAGTTACAGTAGAATGGCATGTAACAGAACATTTAAACACTGTTTGGAATTTCACAGGTAATGTGATCTCATAAAAATTTATCACTTTTTGGAAGGGTATATGAACAGCCCTTTATGATATATTCATATGCTCAGATCAAGATATATACAGACTGGAAACTTAGAATTTCTAATACAGGGTTATCACTTGTACTTAATGGGATTGAAAAACAAAGGAAATATGGATTAACTTGGGGTACCAAGACTAACCAGTAAGGCATTTGCAGCAAGTCATCATCATCCATGGTAAGAAAAGTACAATATACTGAAATAGGTGAAAATCTATAGGACACAAAGCTTAATTTAAGAATCTATAGCCAAATAATAGTAAGTGACATAATTAAGAAGGAAAAACTGTGAAACCGTTAAAGATGAAAACAACATTGCAGAGATATTGTCATGATGCATAGTTATGAGAGAATGACTGACATAATAAAATGAGCTGTAATGTTATGAGACACCAAGACTTTGAATATGACATACTCAACTCCTCTATATTTAAGTTATAAATATTCTAACTAATTCTAACTAACATTTTTTTTAAGTGAGGGATAACTTTGACAAGTCAAATTATCTTTGCCACTTTGCTAATTTTTAGATTAATTTCTATATTTACAACCAACCCAAATTAGTGGACGAGAAATTAAATTAATTTAGTATGTTTGATTGAATCAAATGCTACATTGTTGTCTAGGCAATGATTTAGTGTTACTGTCCTAAAGTTGACAGACTAACTTATTTTATTTGGATTAGGATACTTTTTAGATTTTAAACAAATATAATAAAAAAATAACGTGATTTTATTGTAAATAAATACATATGTAGTCCTGCTCCCAGGTAAGCACATGTATTGCATACATATACATATAATAAAAAAGTTTTGCTGAAAATAATACAAAACTAAACTGTTTGTATAATTGATGGATGGATTGCCCAGCATACAGATATTTACATCTGAACAGTTTTTTTTATAATTAACATATAAACATCCACATCCAATGTACTTAGAAATTTATTACTCAATTATCATTCAAACAAGTGTCATATCACTGTAGTAATTATTGTACTTAACAACAAACTTAAACTCCAAACATTTTCAAGCAGTAATTCATAAGTAAAAGAAACATGTCTACCTTGAGATTTTCTTTCACCAACTTCAGTTGCTTGTGTAGGGGATCAGGTCTGACTACCTGTAATGGTTTATCTTCATCCAGTAAGTTTAGTGTATCTACACAAAAAAATTAGAAAATAATGTATCTTGTCAGAACAGACTTCATAAACAAGTTTATGACAGATTTATCTTCTCTATATAATATCTTGCCAATATGAGATCTAATATACCTCAATCCTAGATGAATAATTTTTAACACAAATTTTAGATTTATAAACATGCAGAAATGATAATTAGGTTCAACTACCAAGAAAAAGAAAAGTTAAACATCAAACTAATTCATGTTTTTTTTGGAAAGTTATAAATTTCCTCATTAACTCTAGCAAGGTCCTTGCAATCACCACCTGTACAATGATAAAGTTGATGAAAACATTTACTGAAAACTAAACAGCTTTTTTCTTTTTTTCTATCACACAATTCATATGTTTAACTTGGCTACATGATTCTCAAACTAGATTAATAAAGTGGCTAAAAATTTAAGAAGTAATATTAGACCCTGGACAAGAGTAGTTAGTTTAACCTTGATTCAGTCTTATCAAAGAGGGCAATAAATAATCTGAATAATCCTCAATACTTATTTTATTTAAAATAAATTTAAGTAATAATAAGGACAAAAAGACTATTAAATAATGCTTGGGGAGAATTTTCTAACAGCATACTAACACCCCGTTACGAGTGATCGTGTTAGTGTTAGGAAAATACAATGTGCAAATGTGTGATTTAGTGACAGAAAATCCTTTTTTTTGTGTGCAATAAAGCAGATTTAGAAGCTGATGAAAACTTGGAGGATTTATTCAGTAACAGTGACACATGAATCTCAATCACATACAGTAATTTGCTTATAGATATTGAAACAGTTAAAAGATATTAGTAGTGATTCTAGGGTGTGTTGCAGAAAAATGGCTCAGTTCTTGAAAACTTAGGAATTACCACAAGAAAGCTAATCTAGCTTCTGAGCACATAATACTTGTGAGAAGGGTAACAGTAATAGATTTAGGAAAATTAGAAATAGTAGAAAAAGACAAAACAAAGGCTGCAAATGTATTTAAGATGAAAAATAAAACACAAAAAGAACAGTATTAGGAAAAAATAAGTCCCTAGAAAAGAAACAGGCTAGTTTATGAGAAAGGGAAACAAAGACTACAAATCAGAATCCTGAATGAAACTCAAGGTCAGTCAGTAGAGTATGACATCATAATAAAATGACTTATTCAGTCTCAATATGACAAAGAACCTTGGAGAAGTTAGAGTGTAATAATGAAATAAATAAGAAATTTAGTGCAAATGAAAAGATACTGGTCTAGCTAAAAGAAACAAAAGAATCAGGTGTACAAGTTTCAAGTATAAATATAGTAACAATGAAACAACTATAGCAGAACAAGCGTAATTACAGGAGAAAAGTCGCGAATTTCACTCTTGCAGGACTACTTTAGAAATTACATTCAGATAAATATTTTTCAAGTACAAGACACTGGAAACATAATAGATATATGAATGTTAACACTACACAGATATTTACTATTTCAGCTTAACTAAGAAGGTAATTTACACTTATTCAAATAATTAGAAGTTGTACTTGTGGTTTCAAGCTTTAAACTGAAATACATTATCCTACAATACTCTCCCATAGCGTCTAAAAATAAAATTTAATTAAATGCTGTAGTGTTTTGTTTTTAAATATGTACATTGTATTACGACTACAAAAACTTGATAAAAACTAAAGTTCACGAAAGCACTTCATCAACATAAACTTCATTTTTCGCCTTTAAGTTTAACCTTAAGTTTTTCGTTAGTGAAATTTATGTGAAAGTATAAACAAAAACTGAAATAATTATAATATATATATAAATTAAAAATGACAGATAAAACAGTTTTAAAAAATTCAAAAAATTCATTTATGTAACTCCATATAACGAATTTCTACGCTCAGAAAAACAGTTACAATTCGTATGAAGATTTTGAAACGGAATTAACTTACCACCGTTAAAACCTTCACAACACGACGTACACAAAAATACCAAAAGCGTAACATAAACTTGAGTATTCATTCTTCATGCTATTTTTCAACGTCTTAGAATTCACCTTCAAAGTACTTGATCCCAACCCATACGAACATCTCATAACATGCTGTTTGACTAGAGAGTCCTCTCTGAATGTAGGTATGAAACTCACATATTATTCAAGATAACTCATTAGTTTTTCTTTGCAATAGAATATTATTCTACGTATTTTATTGTAGCGACAGATATAAAATAATTTGATTGATTAATGTCACTTATTTCAGTTATTCTTGCAATTAATAAATTATACACAATCATTTTCTCAGCACACTGTTTTAACCATTGGATTATTACAGTGGTTTATAAATTGGCCTTTGCAAGCTTATATCAGGAAAGTCTCAGCACATGTAGATTTTTTTTTTTCAAAACTTCTCTGATGTTTGATAAAGCCATATCTGTCAACGATAATTTTATTTTTTGTATGTTTGCAACAAATATGATTACATAAGGCTATTTATGCTTGAGATTTTTTTTGAAAGAACAAATTACAATAAAAGTAGGGTTCTTCAAAGTTTTCAACTTTTGTTATTCAGTTAACCAGAACGGCATGACCTAGCGCGTAAGGCGTGCGACTCGTAATTCGCGGGTTCGCGCCCACGTCGCGCCAAACATGCTCGCCCTCCCAGCCGTGGGGGCGTTATAAGTGACGGTCGATCCCACTATGCGTTGGTAAAAGAGTAGCCCAAGAGTTGGCGGTGGGTGGTGATGACTAACTGCCTTCCCTCTAGTCTAACATTGCTAAATGAGGGACGGCTAGCGCAGATAGCTCTCGAATAGTTTTGCGCGAAATTCCAAAACAAACAAACCCAACCAGAACATCTGAGGTCTTAGGAGACGGGAAGGTTCTAGTTAAAATGTTTGGGAAATGATTTATTTTAGCATATTTTTAAAATAAGAAATAACTAGTAAACAAAAGTGAACTAAAATAACGTTAAAACAAAGATGGTTTGACGTTTTAATCAAGAATCTACGTGACAAGGTAGCACAAAATTTAAACTAGTAATAAACATGTCACTCGATAATCATCAGCCATTTAACGATTAGTAGGATGATTGAGCAATAAATATTCACAGATTTTACCATTTTATAAATAGTTTATAATAGCTGGATATTTCCATGTAGCAAGTAAACGCTCCCGAAATAAATAAACAGCAGTCATGTAATTTTCAATTTTTTTTTGTACAGAAGCTCTACATGTAGTTTAACATTATTAGTGTCGAAATGTCATAAAGATTTAGTAATCCTTTATTCAGGTATAGCTTGCACATGCTAACTGCTAGAAATTCATATCACTTTTCTTCCCCTTTGAGAGAAGTGGTGAGAGAAAAGGGTAGTTCAGATATTCGTAGAATTTGTGACTAGTTTTAACGTTTGATCAAAATTATAGCAGTAACAAATGCATAATTATTATGTCTCGAAAGCCTCTCATTCCTGAAATTCACATTAGTTAAAAGGTAATTTTTATTTCTTTTGAATTTCGCGCAAAGCTACACGAGAGCTATCTGCGCTAGCCGTCTATAATTTAGCAGTGTAAGACCAGAGGAGTGTGTGTGTCTTTTGGTATAGCAAAGCCACATCGAGTTATCTGCTGAGTCCACCGAGTAGAATCGAGCCCCTGATTTTAGCGTTGTAAATCCGTAGACTTACCGTTGTATCAGCGGGGGACAAGACTAGAGGGAAGACAGCAAATCATCACCACCTACTGTCAACTCTTGGGCTACTCTTTTACCAATAAATAGTTGGATTGATCGTTACCTATATAACATTCGAACGGCTGAAAAGACGAATATTTTAGGTGTGACAGGGATTTGAACCCGCTACCCTAACCACTAGGCCATGCCGAGCCACTTTCCAAATTTGTGTGATCAAAATGTTTGTTTTAAGCAAAGCTACACAAACGATTATCACCATTCTCCATTACAACCTATCGAACCTCGGATTTCAAAGATGAAAGTCAGCGTACTTATTATTCACTCACGAGAAACTAGGGTAAAAAGTAACTTTTAAAATACTTCTCTTCTTTTAATTTATTTAACGAGTAGTTTCATGTACGTTTTTGTCACTTTTTAACTCATACGCTATACATAAACATATATTTACTAACAACAAGTATCACTGGAAAACATGATACATAAAAGTTTCGTAAAAAATTTTGCAAGAATTTAAATACTAGAGTCGAAATATTTAGAAACTTAATTTTGAGAATGCACGTTTAATTTAACGAAGACTGTAAGTTAAGACACCGCAACAAGAGTACGTGCAGTTCTTATATGACATAACCAGCGGTAGAATTGGAAAAGGCCCGGCATCGCCAGGTGGTTAAGGCACCTGACTCGTAATCCGAGAGTCGCGGGCTCGAATCCCCATCACACCAAACATGCTCACCCTTTTAGACATGGGTAATTTATATTGTGATGGTCAATTCCACTATTCGTTGGCGGTAGGTCGTGATGACTAGCTGCTTTCCCCCTAGTCTTACACTGCAAAATTAGGAACGGCTAGCGCAGATAGACCTCGTGTAGCTTTCTGCGAAAAAAACAAACAAATCAGAACTGTAAAACAACAACAACAACAACATATATTGGAAGCCTGGGACACAGATTTAATGTCAAATGCCGCAAGATAAGATTTTTTATAATTCTAATGGCTAAGAAATTTCCCTCCCTCCTCAAAGTCATTTATTAATAGGGTTTACATAGAAAACAGTCTGAATGTGGTCGAAGCTGTATTTTCTGTTCCACCACAACGGTCTGACTCGTTGCGACCCACTTCAATCACTGGATTGAAAGTATTGAGGATTTACGATGCCGATTGATCAATGATTACTTCATGACGGCACAGTGAAAACATATACGTACGACCATTTTCTCCACTGTCTTGTTCAAGTGACTGTTCATTTATAACAATCATATCAAAGATAAGAATTTCATCTCCTAATGTAGTTTTAATTGAAAACCCAAACTAAATTAAAGGTTTAGAGTTATTTTTATTTAAAAAATTCATATAATGCGTTAAAACTACGTAAATGCAGTTAAAATGTGCAGTGCCAGGTCATTAATTGATATAACCTACTCTGAATCTAAGAATTTTTTAAAATCATTGAGAGAAAAATCTTTTTGTATGTGTTTTATTACAAAGTTACACAATAAGCTACCTGCGCTCTGGCTACTGCGACAAATCGAACCTTGGATTTTAGGGTTGTTAGTCTGTAAACTTACCACTAATCCATGTGGTGGGGACGTTAACAAAGTCATTTATACCTCAAATATAAGATTTGGTGTAACAATTAATGAATACATTATTTTGACTTGATTCTCAGATTTAAAAATTTGTTGCTTTTTTGTAACATTTTACCCTATGAATACACAGCTATTTTATCTTTATGGCAATGGATCATAATCTACAGCACTGGAATATCTGCTGTGTCCACCAAGGGGAATCGAACCACAACTTTTAGCGCTGTAAATCCGAAGACTTACCACTGCCCTAGCGGAGGACCTATGTTTTCTTTACTAGTTATTTTTTATTGCATTTAAATACGAATTTGATTTTTGAAACATAGAAATTCAGAACAGAGGTAGGTTTTTGGTTCTACAACGTTAAAAAAGGGATTCGATTTGCTATTAAAAAAAGAACACACACTCATAGTGTGTAAGAAATGACACAGATACAGCTGAGGGTACGTTAGATGCTACTCATGTATCTTTCTTTGTGGAATACAATAACTGATTTACTCAACTGATTAATTACTGGCTTCTATAAATTTAAGGCCAGAAATATAATAAAAAAGTATCTATTTCAGAATCTTTTTTATATCCGCTTTCTTGGACAAAATGTACAAAACAATAACACTACTAAACCATCAGAAAATTTCCAACTGCCATACCACAAGTTATTATAGTAGATCAACCCAACTGTAGATCATGTGTGCCAAAATTTTATAAACAAGTGGAAACATGATCTATTTCAGAACTGTTGCTTTTTATCTCTTTTATCTAGTAAGTTAGTTGTGGATGATGGTTACTAACACACAGATTCAGACAAAATAACGAGTCATCTTTACACTAAGATAACATCAGAGTATTTCAGTATGTTATAGTTAAACTGAAATTCTTATTAAATAATATTATTTTGTGTTGTTTGTTTGTTGCTAAGCATAAAGCTAAGCTATGAGCTTTTCGTATTCTGTATACCACGGGCACCAAAATTTAATTTATAAAGCGAAAAGCGCTCAGAATCATACACCATTTTCAGACTGGGCCCGGCATGGCCAGGTGGTTAAAGCACCCGACTCCTAATCCGAGGGTCTCGGGTTCGAATCCCCGTTACACCAAACATGCTCGCCCTTTCAGCCGTGGGGTGTTATAATGTGACGGTCAGTCTCACTATTCGTTGGTAAAAGAGTAGCCCAAGAGTTGGCGGTGGGTGGTGATGACTAGCTGCCTTCCCTCTAGTCTTACACTGCTAAATTAGGGACGGCTAGCACAGATAGCCCTCGAGTAGCTTTGTGCGAAATTCAAAACAAACAAACTTAATCACTAAAACCAATTTTCTCGTTAACTGTGAACTACGGTTATATTACCTTAAATTGTATAAATACTAACACGTCTCATATTCACAAAATTTGAAAAAAAAAAAAAACTATATTCTTTGGGATTCAAATCGTTATAGAAATTAACAGATATTTTTATGAATAACACGGTCGGGTCTTATCGATAAATGTTCTCCGCTGGGACAGCGGTAAGTCTTCGGATATACAATGTTAAAATCAAGAGTTCGGTTCCACTCGGTAAACTCAGCAGATAGCCCGATGTGCCTTTGCCATAAGAAAAACACACACACACTCATCAATAAATACGCGTCATTTTTATTTGAATCTTTGCGTAAAAATAGTTTGTATATAAGATTAATTCTTTGCTAACCACTAGGAAGGTTTCTATTATTTGTTTCGTGTTATTATCAAATTGAATTACTTTGTGTTTTCAAAAAAATCGAATTGTTTCTATTTTTAGTTGTTGTTTTTGAAAATCTTGAATTTTCTAATTTTCCAAAGTAGAATTGTATATATATATATATATATCAAAAGTTTTTTATGTTTGTTTGTTTGTTTTTTGAATTTCGCACAAAGCAACTCGAGGGCTATCTGTGCTAGCCGTCCCTAATGTAGCAGTGTATGACTAGAAGGAAGGCAGCTGGTCATCACCACCCACCGCCAACTGTTGGGCTACTCTCTTACAAACGAATAGTGGGATTGACCGTAACATTATAATGCCCGCACGGCTGAAAGGGCGAGCATGTTTGGTGCTACCGGGATTCGGACGCGCGACCCTAGGATTATGAGTCGAACGCCTTAACACGCTTGGCCATGCTGGGAACCAAGAGTTTTGAAATAATGTGGTAGGATTTATCAAGTTGAAAAAAAATCCACACATTATTATGTTCCAAAACATCAGATGTTTAAGTTATTTTCGTTAACTTTCTTTCTGTCTTTAATGTTTGTGTCTGTGTCTTTCTATTATGATTCATTTACGTATACCTTCTTGACTGACTACCATGTTTGTCGCATCCCAGCTGTCTCGATGAGCCCTGGTACTGGGCGATAGGTCTCGTCGGCACTGGATGCGGCAGATGTAACGTGGTTGATATAATATTACATACTGTTCTTTTTCACATTTACTTTCTTAGAATTTATTATCATCTGTTGACCCTTTTGTCTTTATGGCTCTGAGCTTATCAGCTTATCACGATTTGTACACTCGTATCTTTGTAATCGTTTTTTTCGTAGTCATCTGTTTATATCTATGTCTTTTTAACTGTAAAGTCATGTGTTTATCACAATTTACACCTCCATTTAGCTCTTTGTAGCCACCTCTCATATTTGTATCTCTTTGGTTATCTATTTGTTTTTCTGTTTTTGTTGGCACTTAATTTATCTGTATTAATACACGAACTGCAGTTTCCTTCAGTGTTGAAAAAACATAAAGCATTGAGGCTAGTTCTTATGTCGAATCTATTCTGCTGCTTTAAATAAGTAGATTATAATCACTTGTTTTTTCTGTGAATACAGTGGGGCTTTTGAAAACACTATGCGCTCGCTGGACGCAGCTCTTTTTGCATGCAGATATTTCAGAACTCTTTTTTCCCTCTTGCTATCCAGAGATCAATAATGTTTCGTACATTTTGTAGAGTGAGCGTGTCATCACGTGAGCGCTTCCCCTAAGACACACAGTAATTCAGGTCAGGCGGAGACAAACACAAATTATGTATTTTGTACTTAACCTGAACACACCTTGGTTTTTGATTAGAGTGTTGAATAAGTGAAAACGTGACCATGATTTTCTTGCTGTCGGTGACCCTGTGTGGATACTTCCGCCAGGTTCGTGAATGGATGTGTCCATGCGTACTTCAGAGTACGTGCTCTGCGCGAAGTTGCAGCTCTGTCGATCTTAGACGAAGAATTGCGCGCGACCTGAGGAACTAATTCGGTCCTTGTAGAAAAGCTCTTCTGGTTGGTAGCTTGAGTCTCAGCAGAGAAACGTGACGTTTAGTAGTTACTTATTAACCATTCTGCAGTCGCAGGTTCTTTCAAAGATGACACTCAAGATTTTCGTGGTTTCAATGTGCGCGTGTGTAAAGCCTCGTGGTGCTCATAGGGGTAAACTTTAGGTCTACAGTTATCCTGTCTGGATCAACCAGTGATTTGGAATCCTGAACAGGGATATTCGTTCCAAGTAAATTTGATACGTTTCGTTACATATGGCCGTATTGACTGAGACATAGGATCAGAAGGACATGTGCTTGCTTTGCTAAACTTCTTGTTACACACATGTGTACGTTAACACATTTTATAGAACGAATAATCTTAAGATTTAGAGCAAAGTAAGTAGCATTTTGTATTTGTCACTTAATTTTCCATTAATAAATCAAAATCTTGTAAACTTTTAATCAAAACTGCGAATCGAATATCAGACGAATAGTGAGTGAAAAGTTTAATTATATATTACAAAAAATCAGTGAAACAAAAAATAACAATAAAATTATTTAACATTTGTCAACTCACATAGATTGAAACTAATAATGAACTTAGTGACGACATAACTTATCAAGTTTACTTTTCTCGCGTTAAATGATATGGTGTCAGAAGATTTAGAGTTTCGAATGTGATGGAGCTGTATAGTTTAGAAAAGACGATCACATTTCAATCCTCTAAGGATATCTTTAATTTTAAAAATATTAATCTACTAGTTATGAATAAAGTATTTGGCAAACCTTGAACAGATATGTTTTGTGAAAAAAACTGAATCGAGCTCAGTATGAAGATTGCATCGGTATTTGTTGTGATTGATAATAATGTTATATGAAGATACAGCTATTTTCATCTAATAAATACAAGTCTCTGTGTATGCCCGGCATGGCCAAGTGGTTAAGACACTTGACTCGTAATCTGAGGTTGCGGGTTCGAATCCCCGTCACTCCAAATATGCTCGCCCTTTAAGCCATGGGGGCGTTATAATGTTACGGTCAATCCCACTATTCGTTGGTAAAAGAGTAGCCCAAGAGTTGGCGGTGGGTGGTGATGACTAGCTGCCTTCTCTCTAGTCTCACACTAGTAAATTAGGGACAGCTAGCGCAGATAGCCCTCGTGTAGCTTTGCGCGAAATTCAAAACAAACCAACTCTCTGCGTGGACTTACAAGTAGGCTTCTTTAGACAGATTGGTTAGGTTCAGTCCTTTCTCCACATAATGCAAACAGCTTTGTGTTTGTGAATGACTATGCGTATCAGGATTTGACAGCTTAGAAAGATCTTCCATGTTGCGGTTACTGCAAGAGATAGAATGGAAAACTATGGATTTTGTCGTAATACACGAGACCATAAATGACGCACATTAATAATGTGGCTACTTTTATATGGGTCGTAGAACGTACTGAAACATTTGGCGTTTGCAAATTATTAAACGTTTTCAATGGCACGTATCTTGTATACTTCATAAGACTTAAAGGTTGCACGTGATGTCGCATTGTATATCGTGTAGCTAAGAAACGAGATATGACACCGTATTTTAGAAATATTCATAATCAGTTATCCCGATAACAATAGCTGTCTTACTTTGTTTTGACATTTTTACTTTTCTATAAATATTTGTCATTCTAGTGATGTAGTTAGTAAATCAACTACAATTATTATTACGAATGTGTCTCGCTAAAATTAGGGACTCGATTCCCTTCGCTATAAGAAAACACACTTGTGAATGTCCAATAAATAAAACTGTAAATATCTAATCTTTTTTTTTTACGAAATTACAATTTTAATGTTGTATTTTAGTATTTCTTAAAACCCGAGAATCTGTTACTGGAATCTAACTGAAATTTTGTGCACGCTTTCTTGGTGTTAATCACGTGAATCCATTATTTGCCCGAGGATAATAATTTTGTACACATTTTTGACACGTTAGATTGTTTTTTGAATTTTTCACACAGCTCCATGAGGGCTATTTGCGCTAGTCGTCTCTAATTTTGTAGTGTAAGACCACCTACTCTTGGGCTACTCTTTTACCAACGAATAGTGGGATTGACTGTAACATTATAATGCCCTTACAGCTAAAAGGGGCGAACATGTTTGGTGTAACGCGGATTCGAACCCGTGACCCTCAGATTATGAGTCTAGCGCCTTAACCATCTGGTCATCTTGGGTCGTTCTATATGTTACTCATGAGAATCAACTATTGAACCGACGATACATTTGTTAGAATTCAGTGGGTTTTTTTTACTCATAAAACTTGAATTTTTGTGTTATAATTTATTTTATTAAAAAAATTAAAATAAAAAACACTGAAATTGCTTATTCGCTCATTATCTCTCTATTTTACTAACGCTGCATGTGTATATATATATATGTATATTTTGATGTTGGCAGATCTATTAGATCGGTCAACTACGCGATCACGTGACGCAAAGCTCCTGTTTTAGGTTTAGAAAACTGTAGCCCGTGAGACTTGAAACTAAACACTTTGCAACAGTTTTACAATAGGCCTCAAATGTTAACACCAACAACCTTGAGCAAGTGTGTTAGGGTAGTACTAAATTACGTGTACAATACAATTTATAACTCAGCGGGTAAGCGTGAGGGCCTAGAACGTTTAAAATAGGGGTTCGCTACCTGTGATGAGCAGAACGTAAATAGTCCTTTGAAGCTTTGTATCCTGTTTTGTATTTTTCTTTTTTTAGTACCATTTAATTTTTTATACATTTTAAACTTTTCCACACGAAGCACTTCGTTTACAAATGAGACCAGTTACAGTTTTCACTGAGGAGGAATGTAATATGTCGTTGTACATAGAGCAGCAAATATTGTATTTATAAATCTATCATGTCGTGGAGGCAACTTGCGTTCAGGTGACTTGTATTTTTTAGACAGTGATCTTTCTTAATAATGTTACCTGGGTCACATGGACAGCTTTGCCACTGACCTTTGTGTTTCTGGGTTCTAGCCTGTTACAAAATTCCACACTTTTCTTACTACGGCTTGGACACAATATATTGAAAGTCTCTTTCTTAATGACACTGATGTACCAAGTTGATCCATATAGATTTGTTTTTCAATACTATTTTAAAGTAAACATTCTTGGAAATTCTAAATGGCCGCCCACAACATATATTTATGATTTAAGTGCACGAATATTTTGCATTGGAAAAAGCTGATTTATACACTTCCGAAGTTCTATCAATTTTTGGAATAACCATACTTTTTATGTAATGTTAAACAACTTTATATCGTCTATGGTTGTTACTGGACGTGTTGATTTGACTGAATGCTCAAATTCGTTTTAATATAACGAACTCAACTCTCTGTATGTCCGGCTAGATCTCTGCGGCCAATAGGAAGAGGAAGTTACATGTATAAGAAAAATACAAATAAGCACGAGTTGTTTTTGCGCTAATGAGACGCGAACCATGCATCTTGTCTCTACAGTCCCAGAATACTTTTAATTTTCCTCAGTTTGCTGAAATTCGGCAGCATTGTTATAAGTTCCCTTTGGAAAATAAGTTCAGTGTGGGGTTTTTCCTCTTGTGGAAACAGAAGTTGGTTGGCTCGGTAGTTTAACAGACAGTCCTCCAAAGTTTCATGTCCAGAGCGTTTCTATAGAATTTCAATGCTTGGTGTTAATTAGGGTCTGTATGGTGTCATTCTTATGTACTGAAAGCCTAGATATTCAAAATTTTTCAGGTCTCGGCTGTTGAATAGTAGTCTATTATTTTCTGAATAATTGAGGTATACCAGAGAGGACTAGTAACCGATTTAGGGTTAGTAGGAAAGCGTTATTTCTTTCAACAGAAAATGTGATAAGATACGAAACATTAAAGAGATGAAATGACTACGAAAATTCTGTTATAGATAAATGAAAAAATAAACGAACAAAAACATATGATAATATAATTGCAAAATCACATAGTAAGATATTTGTAATACCAGAGCTATCGGGAGGTAGAACTTTTTTTTTTAAGGAGTGTTTTAGATTGTATTATATGTGTATGTGTCACAAAATGACGAAGATCGTTCCAGTTTATTCGGTGATTTCTTTTTGGTGGACTTAAAAAGAGTAATTGTTTTTTTTGTTGTTTTTTTATTTCGGGCAAAGCTACACGAGAGCCATCTATGCTAACCATCTATAATTCAGCAGCGTAAGATTAAAGGGAAGGTAGCTAGTCATCACCACCAACCGGTAACTCTTGGACTATTATTTTACCAACGAATAGTGAGATTTGACGTCACGTTATGACTCCCTCACGGCTGAAAGGGCGAATATGTTTGGTGTGACGGGGATTCAAACCCGGATTATGAGTCGAGTGCTTTAACCACCTAGCCATGCTAGGCCTTCTACTGGGAAAAGACTTAGAAGAGTGGTCCGCATGGGTTAAAGCGTTCGACTCGTAATCTGAGGGTCACGGGTTCGAATCCCGGTCGTACCAAACATACTCACCCTTTCAACCTTTTACACAAAAACAAAGCAAAACATGCATAAATTCACCTAGTGCATGTATCAACCGCGTGGGGCTTTGCTTTTTTTTTTTTTGAATTTCACGCAGAGCTATCTGCACCAGCCGTCCCTAATTATCTTTGCGCGAAATTCATAACAAACCAAACCAAACAAGCAAAATAGCATTTTAGATCATGTTTAGGAAAAGTTAAAATAAAGCACAAAAAACGATATTCCTCTATATTACCAAGATGTCTACATAAATCAACATGACACATTTCAAGTTATTTTTAACATAATATTCACCTCCACTTGCGTGAGGGAGAACAGCGGTAAGTCTACAGATTTACAACGCTAAACTCCTTGGTTCACTTCTCCACAGTGAACATAGAAGATAGCCCATGTGGCTTTGCTCTAAAACAAACGAACAAATACATAATATAAGAACAACTGTTAAACAATCCATTAAAAAGAACTGTGATTAACAAACCATTTGGCCTTACGTGTTTCATGGCTCTTTCTAATGGGTTTCTGTTCTACCAAAGTTCTGGAAGTGGTATGCAGATTTTAAATTATCTATTGGCCGGCATTCCTCACTATTCAACGATTATAACCGTGGCAACATCAAATGTACAAGCGACTGTTTATGAGGATATAATATAATTTTTAAATATTTTTTTCCATCGATATGAGATTTGGGGAAACTTCAAATATACGATCTTGAGATTAAATAACATTAAGAAGAAAAGAAAAAAAGTACACGGACGAAAATCGTTCTCTAATTTGTACACGTAACGAACTTGTAAAACGAAACTAACGTGAATTAGCTCAGAATTTACTGCCATTTTACCCAATACTCAAACATTATAAAAAAAGAAAGGTCTTGATTACTCGCATTCAAATTTCCTAACCAAATGCTGTATGATTACTATATTGAGGCAAAATCACCTGTTTTATTTTGTTTTTTTCGAAAACGGTCCATTACGCAAACGTGGTTTAGTTGAAACTTAATAACAGAGGTAAATATAAATAAGTAAATAACTTAAAAGGCTATCTGCGCTAGCCGTCCCTAATTTAGCAGTGCAAGAGTAGAGGGAAGGCAGCTAGTCATCAATACCCACCACTAACTATTGAGCTACTCTTCTACCAACGAATAGTGGGATTGACCGTACATTATAACGCCCCCACGTCTGAAAGGGCGAACATGTTTGTTGTAACGGGAATTCGAACTAGCAACCCTCAGATTACGAGTCGAGTGCCTTAACCATCTGGCCATGCCAGGCCTAGATACATCAGACACCCTAATTCAGGCATAACCATCCTCAACCTTTCTTTGTTCGTTGTTCAGCGAAAGGTTAAACGATGGATCACCTATGATGTGTCCACCACGGCTATCAAAACCCAGTTTTTAGCGTTATTAACTCTTGGGCTAATTTTTTACCAACAAATATTGGGATTGACCGTTACATTATAACGCCTCCACGGCTAAAAGGGGCGAGCATATTTGATGCGACGGACGATTTTGTTTAAATCAAATAACTTCAGCAACTCTTATTTTTAAGCAGTTCAGAATAAATATTTTATGTTTATTTTTGTACTTACGTTTACATCTATATTTGTTTCATACATTCACTTTATTTCTACCAAAAGCACATGTGCTTTTATAGTCTCTTATTACCGAGAAACTTCTCTCTTCTTTGTTAGGCATCAGATAATTAGAATATTAGACATTATTTTTGGCCGTAAAAGTAAGGGTTTTTAATTATAGAATATATTTTATTTCTGCTTTTATGTTATGTCGATAGAACAAGGACAAGATTCCACCTTGTTTAAAGACCTTTTGAGGTAGGCCTGGCATGGCCAAGCGTGTTAAGAGACTCGACTCGTAATCCGAGGGTCGCGTGTTCGAATCACGGTCGCACCAAACATGCTCACCCTCTCAGCCGTGAGGACGTTATGATGTGACGGTCAATCCCACTATTCGTTGGTAAAAGAGTAGCCCAAGAGGTGGTGATGACTAGCTGCTAAATTAGAGACGGCTGGCGCAGATAGCCCTCGAGTAGCTTTGCGCGAAATTCAAAAAACAAACAAAAAACAAACCTTTTGAGAAGTTGAATAGTTTGGAGAAACCTTGACTGTTGCATTAACTCATTAACAAAGCATCTGTGTAACAACATTTGTTCGAGGGACGCATTACTACCATATTTTGTTGAAATTATGCTATGCATCATTTTACGGTCAATCCCACTATTCGCTGGTAAAAGAGTAGACTAAGAGTTGGCGATGGGTGATGATTATTAGCTGCCTACCCTCTAGTTTTACACTGCTAAATTAGGGACGGCTAGCACAGATAGCTGTAGTGTAGCTTTGTGCGAAATTAAAAAACAAACAAACATTCCTTTTTTGTCATAGTTTCACTTGTTTTAATATAATTGTCTCGTGTTTCAGTTTGAAACTTATCTTGTTTCACTGTGTTTTTTCCAAGTTTTATCTGATGTGACTTTATTTCACTATAAAACAATCTATTCTCTTACATCGAACTATAGCATTCCCTGTTTAGTTTTTTCTATAAAAGACTGAATAACAAATTGAATGTTAATGAAAGATCAAATGTTGTGAAACATCAAAAGATGTTGTTGTTTGTTTAGAATTAAACACAAAGCTATAAAACGGGCTGTCTGTACTCTGCCTATCACGGGTATCGAAACCCGGTTTCTAGTGGTGTTAGTCCTAAAACACACCGCTGAGCCACAGGGAGACTGAAAGAAGTAATAACCGAGCCAACTCAGTTTTCGTGTGAGAGATAAAGTATTTTTTTTCATAGTTCTTATCAAAAGGAATAATAAAAACAACAATTTTGATTTCCCTTAGCTCATTTATAGTCCACAAATTAGAATAAGTGATTGCAAGCGTATGTAATATAATATAGTATTTAATGTATGTGTTTGTTTAATTTCGCGCAAGGCTACATGGGGGCATCTCTGCCAGTAGTCCATAATTTAGCAGTGTAAGACTAGAGGGAAGGCAGCTAGTCATCACCACCCACTGCCAACTCTTTTGCCAACGAACAGTGGAATTGATCACACATTATAACGTCCCCACGGCTGAAAGAGCGAGCGTGTTTGGTGTGACGGGGATTCGGACCAGCGACATTCAAATTACGAGTCGAGTGCCCTAACCACCTGGTCATGCCGGACTATATTGAATATAGAATAACACTGATCACAACATACCATTCAAAACTAAACATGACTAATGTGGTTTATATTTTTTGACTATTTATTTCTTTGAAGGAATGAAAAAAGTCTTATTTGTTTTGCACTGTACATAAAATTGAATAGATTAGTCAAGTCAGTAAGAACTTCTCATTGAGTGTGTGTATGATTTATTATAGTAAAGCCACATCTAGCTATCTGCTGAGTCCACCGAGGGGAATCGAACCCCCGATTTTAGCGCTGTAAGGTCGTGGAACTACTGCTGTACCAGCGGGGGACCTTATTAAGAGAGAAGTGTTGCATGCATATAGAATTCAATTATTTCTAGTGTTATAATTATTCTTATACAAATCAGTTCAAGTTTGTTGATTGTTTCGAAAGATCTTTCTTATTTATGCTTTGATTAATTAAAAGGATACTAAATGGTCAGACACATTTCTATTACAAGGTAATTGATCTACAAAAAATGGTTGTTTTGAATCTCTTAACTTAAACTTCCACAAATTAAAACATACTTATGGCTTGTAAGTAGAAATTCTGTACCTAAATTTTCTTAGTTTTAAACTAAATGATGATACATTTTGATCTGACATTTTCTGATGTTTAAATGGATTTTTCAATTGTCACATCAAGTAATAAAACATGTTCTTATTCTTACAAAATTACTAATTTACGAGCTTACAATAATTGTATAAAAAGTGCATGGATGTCTGATTCGATTAACTGTATCTTATCTTTGTGGGAAAAAGGTTTTATCTGGTTTGTTAGTGTAACCTAACGCTCTAAAATTTCTTACTTTTGAATACGCACAAAAATTATGTTTCTAATTTATTAATATTTGAGATATATATCAATTTTTATTTTCTTAAATAAACGTCATTTTAGTTTTTCAGTGAACAAAATTAAACCAACTACACACACACACTAATAGTACACTATTATTGTACTATACTTTCTACACAACACTCGGTATGGCCATGTGAGTTAAGGCGTAATGCGAGGGGGGTGGGTTCGAATCTCTGTCATGTCAAAGATGCTCGTCAGTGAATCCCACTATGTGTTGGTAAAGGAGAAGCCTATGAGTTGGTGATAACCACCTTCTTTCCCTCTAGCCTTACGTTGCAAAATTAAGGACGGCTAACTCAGATAGCCCTTGTGTAGCTTTGCGCAAAACTACGAAAAAAACAAACTTCTTACACGTTACTTTTTATGTTTTTAAGAACATTTCATAAGTATAAAATAGTTTTTAACATTTTTTTAGCTCAATGCAGAATATCTCAATATAAGATATTTCCCTTTTTTTTCTTCTGTATTTGTCACGTATCCATCATTTTATTAAATTAATCTAATCTATTTTAATTAATCTGACGTAATATCTATTTTCTATAACGTACTTCCACTGTTTCTTAGTTGTTTCAAAACATCAGACTTGAATGTCAACAATTGTAAGTATAGTATCAGTACTTCAACCTTCATGTTCAGAGAAGGTAAGGCTTAGTTAAAGAGAATTATCATTTTTGTTACACAAAGCTACCGACTACATGAACCATTGTTTACTATTTAAATGAATAGTTTTGTAAGGGTACTGAAGAACAGCTATCCATATTTGTTAACTCTTCTTTACAAACGCGAATTTCAGTGGAGAAAAGACAAGTTCAATGAACAATGGTGTTTGTTGGAAATTCACCACGTTAATTTGCTGTTTTTTTTTTTGGCCTGGCATGGCCAAGCGCGTAAGGCGTGCGACTCGTAATCCGAGGGTCGCGGGTTCGCGCCCGCGTCGCGCTAAATATGCTCGCCCTCCCAGCCGTGGGGGTGTATAATGTTACGGTCAATCCCACTATTCGTTGGTAAAAGAGTAGCCCAAGAGGTGGCGGTGGGTGGTGATGACTAGTTGCCTTCCCTCTAGTCTTACACTGCTAAATTAGGGACGGCTAGCACAGATAGCCCTCGAGTAGCTTTGTGCGAAATTCCAAAACAAACAAAAGCTGTTTTTTATTACAAGCTTTCGACTCTTTAACCACAGTTTTCTCCCGCACGTGGTTACTAGACATTTCTCTCAAAATATCTTTACACGTCAATAAAACATCCCCCCTTTCAGCTGCTTTCATAAGCTTTTCTCATGAACGTGTACGTGGTGTATTATTAAAGTGTTTTCAGTTTTGCTATTTTTACACTATTATTACGTGTAATAATTTCAAGATTGTTGAAAACATTTACAAGATTTTAAGCGCACGAAAACTAAATATAGAAAATCGATGACGAAACAAAGTATTTTTGTGTGGAAAAAGAAAAAATGTATTTAACAAGAAAATTTCCAAAAACTCAAAACCTAAAACACTATACAATTAGTGATACAAATTATTATTGTTTTAAAGCACTTATTATGCACAAATTATATATTAAATTTCATACAATTATATTTAGCATTTAATTATGAGAACAGAACAGAAAGAGGTAATAAAATATCACCCATGCTGTCCTGACAGAGTTAACGTACTTCTAATTTGAGAATTATGTCTGAAACTAAAGCCTGCGCAATGCCAGTGCGTAACTCACTGTTAGATAGTAGGTAATATATCTGAAACTTCCTTAAAAATTTAATTACACATTACATAAAATTTCTGTATTTTTATCTGAATCCGCCATTCAAAAGATGTTTTCGTACACGCATTATTCATGGGATCTTTACCTCCAAAAGTGGGGATTTTTCTTCAGGTAGGGCAACGCTGCCTTCATAACAAATGTTGTTAGTTTTCTCTCACAGTTCAATTTAAACACAAGCTGGCCATCTGGTGTTGAGATAAATTAAATTAATTCAAATGCTAAGTAATTTAAATTAAAAAGATTTAATATACATATAAATAAACGAATAATAATAAAAAGAATAGTTTTGTTTGTTTTGAATTTCGTGCAAAGCTACACGAGGGCTATCTGCATTAGCCGTTCCTAATTTAGCAGTGAAGACTAGAGGGAAGACAGCTAGTCATCACCACCCACCGTCAACTTTGGGATAATCTTTTACCAACGAATAGTGGGATTGGCCGTCACATTATAACGCCCCACGGGTGAAAGGGCGAGCATGTTTGGTGCGACGGGGATTCGAACCCGCGATCCTCGGATTACGAGTCTAGTTCCTTAACCACCTGGCCATGCCGAGCCTGAAAGACGGGGATTCGAACTCGCGACCCTCGGATTACGAGTCGAGTTCCTTAACCACCTGGCCATGCCGGGCCTGAAAAAAAAATAAAGTAACGAATATATGGAACACATAATTGAAACATAGCTTTGATATGTCACGATGTTACGTCATAGATCTTATGTTACTGCTAGAATAGCATTCTGAAATCAGAATTGTTGTTTGAGTTTCACTGTTAAGATTCGTAATTTTAGGGTTAGAAAATTATAGATTGCAAAATATCTTTTGGTTGCTCTACAAACCAGATGTGGTTCAACTGCATACATGATGGGAAATAGGAAAATCAGCTGTTGCCAAAGCACTGATCAGCGAGCTACAAACTTCATTATTTTGGAGGTCCTAATGCAGACATAAATGAGGTCTTTATAGAAATAACTTCATTTGTATCCACATGCTATGGAAGTAAACCGACTCATACCGACATCTCTGACATGGTTAAACAAAACTTCCAGAAACAATGAAGGCTAGTACAAAGCTTACACCCTTGTGCAAATTAATTGAAACAAGACGGAAAATTACGATTTTTTCAATTTTTTTGCGATTAATTTCTGAGAATCCAAAAATTACTCACAAATTTTTACATGATATGACCGCCTTTATTTTTCAGAAGATCATTAATCCGTTTTGGCATCGAGTCCTTCAGTTGACTGTAATCTTTACTAATTTTTGGATCGCGGTACCACACCTCAATTATGGCCTCAATTAGCTTATCTTTCGTAGTACAGTCTTTTCCCCGAAGTCTTTCTTTTCAAATCGCCCAAAGATTTTCAATAGAATTTAAGTCCGAAGTGTTTTCAGGTCTGTCCAGCACCTTTATTCGCGTTGTAGTCATAAAATTCTTCACAAGTTTCGATGTGTGTAGCACGGAGCCAGATCTTGCCGAAAAATGCCAGATCCATCTGGAAATCTCTTTTTCAATTCTGGAACGACTCTTCTCTGCAAAACTTCGATTTACTGTGGTCCTCGCATTATACCTTCTACGATAAGTAAGTCTCCGACGCCATAGTAGCTGAAAAAAGTCCCAAAACATCTTCTGCAAAGGATGTTTTACGAACTGATTGATGTGAGGTTCTCGAAGATTCTCATCTGGAGATCTGCGAACGTGCAGACTTCTTTGACCCTGTACGAAGTAATGAGTTTCGTCACTGAATAACACCTTCCTCTATTGTTCTTGCGTCCAGTTCTTGTATTTCAGACCCCATTGATACCGTTTTCTCTTTGTTGAGTTGGTAAGAAGTTGTTTTTTGACTGGTCTCCTTGCCCTTCTAACGCAATTTCGAATGACGTAATATTCCTCAAAGTTTCGTCATATATCCCAAAAATAGATCGACCGTACTGCAAAACCCAACTAATGACGCTGTCTGTGTGAAAAAATGACTATTAAAGGAAATAAGCAGGTCCAGCGAGCCTACACCGGCTGCCATGATGAAAATATTGTAAAATGACCATTTGTTTCAATTAATTTGCACAAGGGTGTATGTCTCTTCCGCCCATATCAGAAGTCTTTTCTGAAACTGTCGACAGAGCTCTCTTTGGAAGGCAGTATTAAACTAAGATCTTCCGGATTCAACTGAGTTTAGATGGGAGCATGACATATTGACAAAGACAGGTGTTTCTGTTCTGGCTCAGATTACGAGTTTTCAACTGAGTTTAGATGGGAGCATGACATATTGACAAAGACAGGTGTTTCTGTTCTGGCTCAGATTACGAGTTTTCAACTGAGTTTAGATGGGAGCGTGACATATTGACAAAGACAGGTGTTTCTGTTCTGTTTCAGATTACAAGTTCAAATCCAAACCACACCAAACATGCTCGCCCTATCAGCTGTGGGGGCGTTATATGTTGTTTATATCAGTCACGTTTTATAAAGTAACATAAATGAAGAAAAATCACATTTACGACGGTGTTTGCAAATATATTTTTTATCACTATGAGACTTTTGTTCCCCAAAAAAAAAGTTATATTTCTTACAAGATTAACATTTATAACAATTATTGCCTATGGTGTTATTTTAATAAAGAACTAATGATATCTTGTTCGAATAAACCAGGTCTTCTTTAGGTGGTGACATTGCGTGTAAAATGTATTGTAAATACATTGTTAAATAATGACTAGAATCCAGAACACTGTGCGCCTTACGTTATTCATACACTGCTAAATAATGACTAGAATCCGGAACACTGTGCGCCTTACGTTATTCATACACTGCTAAATAATGACTAGAATCCAGAACACTGTGCGCCTTACGTTATTCATACACTGCTAAATAATGACTAGAATCCGGAACACTGTGCGCCTTACGTTATTCATACACTGCTAAATAATGACTAGAATCCGGAACACTGTGCGCCTTACGTTATTCATACACTGCTAAATAATGACTAGAATCCGGAACACTGTGCACCTTACGTTATTCATACACTGCTAAATAATGACTAGAATCCGGAACACTGTGCGCCTTACGTTATTCAAAGAAGTATTCATGAAAGTGAAGTCATCTTAGATATTGTTTGCTTGTTTATAGTTAAGCATAAAGCTACACAGTGGGCTGTGTGTGCTCTGCTCACCACGGGTATCGAAATCCGGATTCAAGAGTTTCTAATTCCGCAGACATTCCACTGTGCCACTGATGGAGTATCACTTTGGATAACATTAAGTTTGCGGCTATTCGTCTAAATGAATTCACACATGTTAAAGTAAATACGCATCGACACAAAATTACAAAAGCTAGCCTGGTCGCTAGAAGGCTTGTCAACTTTAGAACTTAATAACCATCGAATAGTAGAAGGAATAGCTCTAAAGGGTACAAAGTGGTTCGTTACAAATATCTTATCAACTAAAGTTAAAAATAACGTGAAAATTAGTAAGAAAGTATAGTTTAAATGAAAAAATAATAATAATTGATTTCTTTTCTTATTGTTGTTGTTGCCATGATATTTAGATTCATGTTTAAGATGTCACTTTTCATCACAGAGTATAACACATGATAAAGCGACATCCGTTCTAAATAAACAAACAAATCAGTTTGGTTATATAAGTGTCCATTTTTAACTTAAATAGATATTTGTTGTTGCTTTTAGCTCATTAAAACGATATTGTTATTAAATAGACAAAAAATACCTCTTTTTTTATCACAAGTTTCTGACTCTTTAACCAAAGTATAACTGAACGATCACAATAGCTTTAAACATCACTCAGGATATTGCTTTAGTCCAGCAGCGGTAAGGTCAGACCTGGAATTACTCCCTAGCAGCCGTTTTATGATTGATTTTATACGATTCGGATGTGTTTGTTCCGAAATATTAACAATGCCACTTCGACATATTTGATCATTTCTAGATACTCAAGATGGCGACAAAGATGGCTGTCAAAACATATATTTACCCATATCTCAGCTTCTATTTACGATGTCACAACAAAACACGTGTCTACACCCAGGGTTTTTTTTCAACTTTTGCATTTCCAATTGCTCTTGGTTCAGTAAGTTATCCAATATGGCGTCCATGATGGCGGTAAATGCCTATTATACTGCTACCTTAGTTTATGATCAACATTTTCAGGGTTAGCAATATTCAAATACATTGTAGCCATATAGACATATCCTAAATGTGCATATGTATTTCACCCATACTTGGTTTCATTGTTCATTGAAATTACCAAGCACTTGATAAAAAGGTTCTTCACATTCGAATATTAAAATTAAATATAACTAAACTATACAAATATATGTAGGGGGTAAGCAAGAACAAAAGTGGTCCCCTTTGAAAATGTTGTTAATTTGTTATATTTTTATTAGATAACATAAAAATATGTATAACTATATGTTTTAGTACTGACTCGACGAGATCTGTTCAAACATGATCTCAAATCCTAATTTTAACACTGGATTTCGTGAATACATGAACTGTTCATGATCCTAGTTACATTTTCTCATAAACAGTGTTGTGTACCTGTTGTAGTTTTTTTAGATCTTCTAACTCCAATTAACCTATAAAATGATCAAATAAGTTTTTCTGCAATTGTGGAATCGTTAAAAGATAGCTTAGAAATATGTTGCAGAATGGTCAGGTCAATAACCTGATATCAATCCGACCGAAAATGTATGTGCTGAGTTAAACCGATTAACAAAATATCACAAACTAAACATGGAAGATGAACTTTATGAAGAACTCAAAGAAGGATGGCAGTCGATCAGTCAGGAATATCTGTATAAACATATTGATAACATGTCACGTCGATATGAAGCAGTGCTAAAATACAAGTGAATGTCGACTGAATATTAACTTGTGAAACTGTTTTGTGTTATTTTGAGTTTCATTTATTACGTTAGAGTATTACAGAGAATTTTGTTTGAATATTTTGTAGACTAATTGGAATATGAAGCTCTAAGAATCTACAGTACGTGCACAACACTATTTTTGAGAAAAATGTAAGTAAAGTTATTAAAGGTCCAGGTATTTACGAAAGCCAGTGTCAAAATTGGGATTTGAGATCATGTTTGAACAGATCTCGTCGAGTTCGTTTTAGAAACTTGTAGTAAAACACATTTCTATGTTATCTAATAAATATATAACAAATTAACAACATTTTCACAGGGCACCACTTTTTTTCTTCTCCATCTTTTGTATATATAGATTCACATATCTTCTAGGAGTCTGTGTATATTTTCTTATAACAAAGTGGCTATCTGTTGAATACACGAACGGGAATCGAACCCCTTATTTTAGTGTTGTAAATCCGTAGACTTACCACTGTACTAGCGGAGAAATCTAGGGTTTTAGTATATTGTCTAATGTCAAAGTATTTTGTCAACCTAGGCAACACGCATATTTACAATATAAATTGTGCGTATCTTAAACATAACGAAATTCGTGAAATAAATGTTACTATAAACTTACCATTAACTGATACAAATACATCAGTAGTTTCTTCAATACTTACCATTAACTGATACAAATACATTAGTAGTTTCTTCAATACTTACCATTAACTGATACAAATACATCAGTAGTTTCTTCAATACTTACCATTAACTGGTACAAATACATCAGTAGTTTCTTCAATACTTACCATTAACTGGTACAAATACATCAGTAGTTTCTTCAATACTTACCATTAACTGGTACAAATACATCAGTAGTTTCTTCAATACTTACCATTAACTGGTACAAATACATCAGTAGTTTCTTCAATACTTACCATTAACTGATACAAATACATCAGTAGTTTCTTCAATACTTACCATTAACTGATACAAATACATCAGTAGTTTCTTCAATACTTACCATTAACTGGTACAAGTACATCAGTAGTTTTTTCATTCCCAAGATACTCACCACTTTATTGTTTCTTTTTAATAGGACAGCTTTATTGCCTTGGAATTTCTACAGATTGTACACTAATTCCTGGATGACGAATCCAAAAACGATGTCCATTTTTTCTCCATCCTGTACAGTTTGTTTTTTATTCTTGAATTTCGTACAAAGCTACACGAGGACTATCTGCGCTAGTCGACCCTAATTTAGCAGTGTAAAACTGGAGGAAAGGCAGTTTGTCATCACCACTCACCGCCGACTCTTGAGCTACTCTTATACCAACGAATAGTGGGATTTTTTTATAACGGAAAACTTATTCCATTTCCCGCAAAATATGGGAATAATATTTATTAAACAATTTTATAGTAACATTAATACGTAACTTACTTAAAATATTCAATAAAATTGCACAATAAAAAATTGAACAGGCTGTTGAATATACTATAATACAATTTCGACGAGACATCATGTTATAATTAACAAAAAACTGAGTGTTAAATGCAGTTAGAATGATTTTAGGTATGAAGATGTTTGTAAGTCATTTAAAGATGGATTTCTTTTTTTGCTACAAGCGATCTTCTTTGGTATGAAGTTCACGGTCTGGAGATTCTATAGCAATGACGAAAAAATTCTTGTATGAAGGTTCTGACTTCTGATGAGCAAACTGCTTATTGGCTGGCTGGGTTTATGTAATGGATGGGCAGTTCTATTTGATGCTTCCAAATATTCACAGACTCTAGTCTTTAAGCAGTATTTTCTTTTTCTATGTATGTGACCTTACAGTCACTACACCTACGCTTATCCACACATATACACAATGGTAATTCACAGCAAAAAGTCACCAGGCTTATAATGAGATGCGAACATTATTAAACCTTAAATATTTATAAATAAATTTAACTTTAACATTCGACACTTTTTCAAGTATTTCTCTAGCTAATAACGAAACGTCTGTTTGTCTGTCACGGTCTGCCTCTCCTTGAATTAAATATCTCCCCTTTGATACTTCTTATCAGAATTGAAAATGTCAAAAGTATTCACTTCAGTAGCAGCCTTTCTTGTGCTCAGTAAAATGACAAGGAATTGTGGTATCCATCGGAAAATAAATCTTCATGATTACTTAGCGAGCCTAAATGCTGGATGCACCAGCAGCATCGAAAACAAATATTGTTGCTAACAATTCATTTCAGTCAGTATCCTTTGTTTAAAGAGAAATGTTATTGAAATAACACATGAAATAACAAAATACTATTGTAAATAACTCACTAGACAATCATATTGCATATACGTTATGATCTAAGGCATTCGGTTGACTGCAGATTTTATATTTATTAATTACTATTTCAAAAAAATTTACTGTCAAATTGTTTGTTTGTTTGTTTGTTTTGGAATTTCGCACAAAGCTACTCGAGGGCTATCTGTGCTAGCCGTCCCTAATTTAGCAGTGTAAGACTAGAGGGAAGGCAGCTAGTCATCACCACCCACCGCCAACTCTTGGGCTACTCTTTTACCAACGAATAGTGGGATTGACCGTCACATAATACACCCCCACGGCTGGGAGGGCGAGCATGTTTAGCGCGACGCGGGCGCGAAACCGCGACCCTCGGATTACGAGTCGCACGCCTTACGCGCTCGGCCATGCCGGGCCTTCAAATGTTTCAAAAGACATCTGGTAGTCGTTTTTATTTATAATTCGATGTCATGCAACTCGTATCTTTGGTTTTTACGTTACAAATTATGTAACTTATCCACATTTTGCCTGTTACCTCTATACTGTACATTTTATGCAAAGGAATTATTTATACACTATTTTATTAGTTAATAGACGTAATAATAATTTTAAATATAATTATAATGTTGAATATATTAGTCTCCACAGACCAAAATATTAACTTGTATGGGCTATCATGTAACATATCGGTCTCTGTTCTATTTATCGCGTTACTCGGGGGAATAATATAATTTTCTGTTTTTTTGGCATTATTCTGATTTAACGTTTCCTGATTAGCTGGATGTAAGCGTGAACATTCTCTGGTGCATTTAGTTTTCGTAAAATAAAAGGGAAAATAACCTTGTGATATTTGAATTTCACACCCACTTCTTTCACTGTTTTCCTAGTTAAATTAATTAACGTATATCAAGTAAATCTAAATAACAAAACAGGAAATAACTTATAAAAATAAAGGACAGTACATAAAGAAGGATAAAAAACCTGCTTGAAATGTTAAAAAAAGGGTTGTCACAAAAAAGACTATTCTTAATAAATTTTCATCTATCTGCTTTACACATAAAATAATACAAACACACACACATATATATATGTATAACCACGAGACTAAAACAAACAAAATATTTAAGTTATAACATCAACAACAAGGGGTATGTAGTGAAGGGCCCACTGACATTGGATATGTAGTGAAGAGTCCACTAACAGTGGATATGTAGTGAAGAGCCCACTAACATTGGATATGTAGTGAAGAGTCCACTAACATTGGATATGTAGTGAAGAGTCCACTAACATTGGATATGTAGTGAAGAGCCCACTAACAGTGGATATGTAGTGAAGAGCCCACTAACATTGGATATGTAGTGAAGAGCCCACTAACATTGGATATGTAGTGAAGAACCCACTAACATTGGATATGTAGTGAAGAGCCCACTAACAGTGGATATGTAGTGAAGAGTCCACTGATATTGGATATGTAGTGAAGAGCCCACTAACATTGGATATGTAGTGAAGAGTTCACTAACAGTGGATATGTAGTGAAGAGTCCACTGATATTGGATATGTAGTGAAGAGCCCACTAACATTGGATATGTAGTGAAGAGTTCACTAACAGTGGATATGTAGTGAAGAGTCCACTGATATTGGATATGTAGTGAAGAGCCCACTAACATTGGATATGTAGTGAAGAGTTCACTAACAGTGGATATGTAGTGAAGAGTCCACTAACATTGGATATGTAGTGAAGAGTCCACTAACAGTGGATATGTAGTGAAGAGCCCACTGATATTGGATATGTAGTGAAGAGCCCACTAACATTTGATATGTAGTGAAGAGTTCACTAACAGTGGATATGTAGTGAAGAGTCCACTAACATTGGATGTGTAGTGAAGAGTTCACTAACAGTGGATATGTAGTGAAGAGCCCACTAACAGTGGATATGTAGTGAAGAGTTCACTAACAGTGGATATGTAGTGAAGAGTCCACTAACAGTGGATATGTAGTGAAGAGTTCACTAACATTGGATGTGTAGTGAAGAGCCCACTAACAGTGGATATGTAGTGAAGAGTCCACTAACATTGGATATGTAGTGAAGAGCCCACTAACAGTGGATATGTAGTGAAGAGTTCACTAACAGTGGATATGTAGTGAAGAGTCCACTAACAGTGGATATGTAGTGAAGAGTCCACTAACAGTGGATATGTAGTGAAGAGCCCCACTAACATTGGATGTGTAGTGAAGAATCCACTAACAGTGGATATGTAGTGAAGAGCCCACTAACAGTGGATATGTAGTGAAGAGTCCACTAACAGTGGATATGTAGTGAAGAGTCCACTAACAGTGGATATGTAGTGAAGAGTCCACTAACAGTGGATATGTAGTGAAGAGCCCCACTAACAGTGGATATGTAGTGAAGAGTCCACTAACAGTGGATATGTAGTGAAGAGCCCACTAACATTGGATGTGTAGTGAAGGGCCCACTAACAGTGGATATGTAGTGAAGAGCCCACTAACAGTGGATATGTAATGAAGAGTCCACTAACAGTGGATATGTAGTGAAGAGTCCACTAACAGTGGATATGTAGTGAAGAGTCCACTAACAGTGGATATGTAGTGAAGAGTCCACTAACATTGGATATGTAGTGAAGAGCCCCACTAACAGTGGATATGTAGTGAAGAGTCCACTAACAGTGGATATGTAGTGAAGAGTCCACTAACAGTGGATATGTAGTGAAGAGTCCACTAACAGGGGGTATCTAGTGAAGAGTACAAATGTCCACTCTTCACGAATTCCGTTATTTCAAGTCTTGATATGTAATGTTTATATTGTTTTTCTTCAGCATATGCACATACGTTTCGCCCAATATTTTGTCTATATTCGTTTGAATATACCTGCACACCGATATATAAAACAAAGCAAACGTAAACAAAACATCGAAGATTGTCTGTCTCATCTTTCGTGAACTGTCCGTTTGTTCAAACGTAAAGAACGAAATATCTTATTATGAGTTAGTACATAAAAAGTTCGTAATAGCTATCACTTAGTTCATTTATTCGTATCCATTAAACAAGAATAATAAGAAAAAAATTTATCAGGAACATATCTATCTAATACAAAAAGGAATTATTCTGACGTCTTTGTTTGTTTGTTTTTGAAATTCGCAAAAAGCTACTCGAGGGCTATCTGTGCTAGTCGTCCCTAATTTAGCAGTGGGAAGTCAGCTAGTGATCACCACCCATCGCCAACTCTTGGGCTACTCTTTTACCAACAAATAGTGGGATTGACCGTAACATTAGAACGCCCCCACGGCTGAAAGGGCGAGCATGTTTGGCGCGACGGGGATGCGAACACGCGACCCTCGAATTACGAGTCGTAAGCCTTAACACGCTTGGCCATGCCGGGCCCTATTCTGACGTCATTGATAGGGATAGTTACGTCACCATTTTGTTCTGACCATAAACTTGAAATATCATATTGAACATAAATGCTTTAAACCAACATTTCAAGCATTTTATTTAAGTTTTAGGTAAGTAAATGTCCTTCATTTAATTTGAGAAGATCAAAAGAATAAATAAGTTTCCATATTTCAGCACATGATATCAACAAGAAGTTGGATGGCACGTGCTACATGAAGTCAGAGAATAGTGCCAATTGATCTCGTCTGTGGGTAACTGCCGTTGTAGTTTATCTATAACTTATGTTTTCAAAAGTTGTCGTAGAGCAGAAAGTATAATTTTCGAATTATATACGAAGAGAAATCAAGTTACAAGAAACTGTGGCATATTGACATGAAATTCCCCAACTCGTAAACCTCTAATGTTTGTATGACGTGTTCTCAGTCTATTAGATGATTGCTAGTTATGAAAATATATTTTTTGACGGAAACGTATTTCCATTGATTTGATATAAGAAACTATAACATAACAACAATACAAACATTCTGCTGTTATCTGTTTTTATTAAGTTGACAGACAGCTACTTATATGCTGTCAAGAAGAGGTTTTCTCGGCACGATGTCATTAAAGAACACACATAACATAACGCTGTATTCATTTTATCAATTTGACAAGTGATAACTTTTAGTGCCATGAAGAAGGGATTTTCCAGTACAAGGTCGTTAAAAACACACATAATACAACGCTATGTTTTTTTTACTAGTTTTACGAGTAATAACTTTTAGTGCCATGAAGAAGGTTTGTTTTCACCAGAACGTTATTAAAAACACACATAATACAACGCTATGTTATTTTTATTAGTTTTGCAATAACTTTTAGTACCATGAAGAAGGTTTTTTTTTCAACAGAACGAGCGTTATTAAAAATACACATAATACAACGCTATGTTCTTTTTACTAGTTTTACAAGTCATAACTTTTAGTGCCATGAAGAAGGTTTGTTTTCAGCAGAACGTTATTAAAAACACACATAATACAACGCTATATTATTTTTATTAGTTTACAATAACTTTTAGTACCATGAAGAAGGTTTTTTTCAACAGAACGAGCGTTATTAAAACACACACATAATACAACGCTATGTTCTTTTACTAGTTTACAATTCATAACTTTTAGTGCCATGAAGAAGGTTTGTTTTCACCAGAACGTCATTAGAAACACACATAATACAACGCTATGTTATTTTACTTAGTTTTGCAATAACTTTTAGTACCATGAAGAAGGTTTTTTTTCAACAGAACAGGCGTTATTAAAATACACACATAATACAACGCTATGTTCTTTTACTAGTTTACAAGTCATAACTTTTAGTGCCATGAAGAAGGTTTGTTTTCAGCAGAACGTTATTAAAACACACATAATACAACGCTATATTATTTTTATTAGTTTTACAATAACTTTTAGTACCATGAAGAAGGTTTTTTTCAACAGAACAGGCGTTATTAAAACACATAATACAACGCTATGTTCTTTTTACTAGTTTTACAAGTAATAACTTTTAGTGCCATGAAGAAGGTTTGTTTTCAGCAGAACGTTATTAAAACACACATAATACAAAGCTATGTTATTTTATTAGTTTACAATAACTTTTAGTACCATGAAGAAGGTTTTTTTTCATAACGAGCGTTATTAAAATACACATATACAACGCTATGTTCTTTTACTAGTTTTACAAGTCATAACTTTTAGTGCCATGAAGAAGGTTTGTTTTCAGCAGAACGTTATTAAAACACACATAATACGACGCTATATTATTTTTATTAGTTTACAATAACTTTTAGTACCATGAAGAAGGTTTTTTTCAACAGAACAGCGTTATTAAAACACACATAATACAACGCTATGTTATTTTTATTAGTTTACAATAACTTTTAGTACCATGAAAAGTTTTTTTTCAACAGAACAGCGTTATTAAAATACACATAATACAACGCTATATTATTTTTATTAGTTTTACAATAACTTTTAGTACCATGAAGAAGGTTTTTTTTCAACAGAACAGAGCGTTATTAAAACACACATAATACAACGCTTTGTTCTTTTACTAGTTTTACAAGTAATAAGTTTTAGTGCCATGAAGAAGGTTTGTTTTCAGCAGAACGTTATTAAAACACACATAATACAACGCTATGTTATTTTTATTAGTTTACAATAACTTTTAATACCATAAAGAAGGTTTTTTTTCAACAGAACAGGCGTTATTAAAACACACATAATACAACGCTATGTTCTTTTACTAGTTTTACAAGTATTAACTTTTAGTGCCATGAAGGGTTTGTTTTCAACAGAACGTTATTAAAACACACATAATACAACGCTATGTTCTTTTACTAGTTTACAAGTCATAACTTTTAGTGCCATGAAGAAGGTTTGTTTTCAGCAAACGTTATTAAAACACACATAATACAACGCTATATTATTTTTATTAGTTTACAATAACTTTTAGTACCATGAAGAAGGTTTTTTTTCAACCAGACAGGCGCTATTAAAACACACATAATACAACGCTATGTTATTTTACTAGTTTACAAGTAATAACTTTTAGTGCCATGAAGAAGGTTTGTTTTCAGCAGAACGTTATTAAAACACACATAATACAACGCTATGTTATTTTTATTAGTTTACAATAACTTTTAGTACCATGAAGAAGGTTTTTTCAACAGAACAGGCGTTATTAAAACACACATAATACAACGCTATGTTCTTTTACTAGTTTACAAGTAATAACTTTTAGTGCCATGAAGAAGGTTTGTTTTCAGCAGAACGTTATTAAAAACACACATAATACAACGCTATGTTCTTTTTACTAGTTTTAAAAGTCACAACTTTTAGTGCCATGAAGAAGGTTTGTTTTCAGCAGAACGTTATTAAAACACACATAATACAACGCTATGTTATTTTTATTAGTTTACAATAACTTTTAGTACCATGAAGAAGGTTTTTTTTCAACAGAACAAGCGTTATTAAAATACACATAATACAACGCTATGTTCTTTTTTACTAGTTTACAAGTCATAACTTTTAGTGCCATGAAGAAGGTTTGTTTTCAGCAGAACGTTATTAAAAACACACATAATACAACGCTATGTTATTTTTCTTAGTTTTACAATAACTTTTAGTACCATGAAGAAGGTTTTTTTCAACAGAACGAGCGTTATTAAAATACACATAATACAACGCTATGTTCTTTTTACTAGTTTACAAGTCATAACTTTTAGTGCCATGAAGAAGGTTTGTTTTCAGCAGAACGTTATTAAAAACACACATAATACAACGCTATATTATTTTTATTAGTTTTACAATAACTTTTAGTACCATGAAGAAGGTTTTTTTCAACAGAACGAGCGTTATTAAAAACACACATAATACAACGCTATGTTCTTTTTACTAGTTTTACAAGTCATAACTTTTAGTGCCATGAAGAAGGTTTGATTTCAGCAGAACGTTATTAAAACACACATAATACAACGCTATGTTATTTTTATTAGTTTTGCAATAACTTTTAGTTACCATGAAAAGGGTTTTTTTTCAACAGAACGAGCGTTATTAAAAATACACATAATACAACGCTATGTTCTTTTTACTAGTTTTACAAGTCATAACTTTTAGTGCCATGAAGAAGGTTTGTTTTCAGCAGAACGTTATTAAAAACACACATAATACAACGCTATATTATTTTTATTAGTTTACAATAACTTTTAGTACCATGAAGAAGGTTTTTTTTCAACAGAACAGGCGTTATTAAAACACACATAATACAACGCTATGTTCTTTTACTAGTTTTACAAGTAATAACTTTTAGTGCCATGAAGAAGGTTTGTTTTCAGCAGAACGTTATTAAAAACACACATAATACAAAGCTATGTTATTTTTATTAGTTTTACAATAACTTTTAGTACCATGAAGAAGGTTTTTTTTCAACATAACGAGCGTTATTAAAATACACATAATACAACGCTATGTTCTTTTACTAGTTTTACAAGTCATAACTTTTAGTGCCATGAAGAAGGTTTGTTTTCAGCAGAACGTTATTAAAACACACATAATACAACGCTATATTATTTTTATTAGTTTACAATAACTTTTAGTTACCATGAAGAAGGTTTTTTTCAACAGAACAGGCGTTATTAAAACACACATAATACAACGCTATGTTATTTTTATTAGTTTTACAATAACTTTTAGTACCATGAAAAGTTTTTTTTCAACAGAACGAGCGTTATTAAAAATACACATAATACAACGCTATATTATTTTTATTAGTTTTACAATAACTTTTAGTACCATGAAGAAGGTTTTTTTCAACAGAACAGGCGTTATTAAAACACACATAATACAACGCTATGTTCTTTTTTACTAGTTTACAAGTAATAAGTTTTAGTGCCATGAAGAAGGTTTCTTTTCAGCAGAACGTTATTAAAACACACATAATACAACGCTATGTTATTTTTATTAGTTTTACAATAACTTTTAGTACCATGAAGAAGTTTTTTTCAACAGAACGAGGCGTTATTAAAACACACATAATACAACGCTATGTTCTTTTTACTAGTTTTACAAGTCATAACTTTTAGTGCCATGAAGAAGGTTTGTTTTCAGCAGAACGTTATTAAAAACACACATAATACAACGCTATATTATTTTTATTAGTTTTACAATAACTTTTAGTACCATGAAGAAGGTTTTTTTCAACCAGACAGGCGTTATTAAAACACACATAATACAACGCTATGTTCTTTTACTAGTTTACAAGTAATAACTTTTAGTGCCATGAAGAAGGTTTGTTTTCAGCAGAACGTTATTAAAACACACATAATACAACGCTATGTTATTTTTATTAGTTTTACAATAACTTTTAGTTACCATGAAGAAGGTTTTTTTCAACAGAACAGGCGTTATTAAAACACACATAATACAACGCTATGTTCTTTTACTAGTTTACAAGTAATAACTTTTAGTGCCATGAAGAATGTTTGTTTTCAACAGAACGTTATTAAAACACACATAATACAACGCTATGTTCTTTTTACTAGTTTACAAGTCACAACTTTTAGTGCCATGAAGAAGGTTTGTTTTCAACAGAACGTTATTAAAACACACATAATACAACGCTATGTTATTTTTATTAGTTTACAATAACTTTTAGTACCATGAAGAAGGTTTTTTTCAACAGAACAGGCGTTATTAAAACACATAATACAACGCTATGTTATTTTTATTAGTTTACAATAACTTTTAGTTTTCCATGAAAAGTTTTTTTTCAACAGAACAGGCGTTATTAAAATACACATAATACAACGCTATATTATTTTTATTAGTTTACAATAACTTTTAGTACCATGAAGAAGGTTTTTTTTCAACAGAACAGAGCGTTATTAAAATACACATAATACAACGCTATGTTCTTTTTTACTAGTTTTACAAGTCATAACTTTTAGTGCCATGAAGAAGGTTTGTTTTCAACAGAACGTTATTAAAACACACATAATACAACGCTATATTATTTTTATTAGTTTTACAATAACTTTTAGTACCATGAAGAAGGTTTTTTTTCAACAGACGAGCGTTATTAAAACACACATAATACAACGCTATGTTCTTTTACTAGTTTACAAGTAATAACTTTTAGTTACCATGAAGAAGGTTTGTTTTCAGCAGAATGTTATTAAAACACACATAATACAACGCTATGTTATTTTTTATTAGTTTTACAATAACTTTTAGTACCATGAAGAAGGTTTTTTTCAACAGAACAGGCGTTATTAAAACACACATAATACAACGCTATGTTCTTTTTACTAGTTTACAAGTCATAACTTTTAGTGCCATGAAGAAGGTTTGTTTTCAGCAGAACGTTATTAAAACACACATAATACAACGCTATGTTATTTTTTATTAGTTTTACAATAACTTTTAGTACCATGAAGAAGGTTTTTTTTCAACAGAACAGGCGTTATTAAAATACACATAATACAACGCTATGTTCTTTTACTAGTTTACAAGTCATAACTTTTAGTGCCATGAAGAAGGTTTGTTTTCAACAGAACGTTATTAAAACACACATAATACAACGCTATGTTCTTTTACTAGTTTACAAATAATAACTTTTAGTGCCATGAAGAAGGTTTGTTTTCAGGAGACGTTATTAAAACACACATAATACAACGCTATGTTATTTTTATTAGTTTTGCAATAACTTTTAGTACCATGAAGAAGGTTTTTTTTCAACAGAACAGGCGTTATTAAAATACACATAATACAACGCTATGTTCTTTTACTAGTTTACAAGTCATAACTTTTAGTGCCATGAAGAAGGTTTGTTTTCAGCAGAACGTTATTAAAACACATAATACAACGCTATATTATTTTTATTAGTTTTGCAATAACTTTTAGTACCATGAAGAAGGTTTTTTTCAACAGACAGGCGTTATTAAAATACACATAATACAACGCTATGTTCTTTTACTAGTTTACAAGTCATAACTTTTAGTGCCATGAAGAAGGTTTGTTTTCAGCAGAACGTTATTAAAACACACATAATACAACGCTATATTATTTTTATTAGTTTTACAATAACTTTTAGTACCATGAAGAAGGTTTTCAACAGAACAGGCGTTATTAAAACACACATAATACAACGCTATGTTCTTTTACTAGTTTTACAAGTCATAACTTTTAGTGCCATGAAGAAGGTTTGTTTTCAGCAGAACGTTATTAAAACACACATAATACAACGCTATGTTATTTTTATTAGTTTACAATAACTTTTAGTACCATGAAGAAGGTTTTTTTCAACAGAACAGGCGTTATTAAAATACACATAATACAACGCTATGTTCTTTTACTAGTTTACAAGTCATAACTTTTAGTGCCATGAAGAAGGTTTGTTTTCAGCAGAACGTTATTAAAACACACATAATACAACGCTATATTATTTTTATTAGTTTTACAATAACTTTTAGTACCATGAAGAAGGTTTTTTTTCAACAGAACAGGCGTTATTAAAAACACACATAATACAACGCTATGTTATTTTTATTAGTTTTACAATAACTTTTAGTACCATGAAAAGGTTTTTTTCAACAGACAGAGCGTTATTAAAATACACATAATACAACGCTATATTATTTTTTTATTAGTTTACAATAACTTTTAGTACCATGAAGAAGGTTTTTTTCAACAGAACGAGCGTTATTAAAACACACATAATACAACGCTATGTTCTTTTTACTAGTTTACAAGTAATAACTTTTAGTGCCATGAAGAAGGTTTGTTTTCAACAGAACGTTATTAAAACACACATAATACAACGCTATGTTATTTTTATTAGTTTACAATAACTTTTAGTACCATAAGAAGGTTTTTTTCAACAGAACGAGCGTTATTAAAACACACATAATACAACGCTATGTTCTTTTACTAGTTTACAAGTCATAACTTTTAGTGCCATGAAGAAGGTTTGTTTTCAGCAGAACGTTATTAAAACACACATAATACAACGCTATATTATTTTTATTAGTTTACAATAACTTTTAGTACCATGAAGAAGGTTTTTTTTCAACAGACAGGCGTTATTAAAACACACATAATACAACCTATGTTCTTTTTACTAGTTTACAAGTAATAACTTTTAGTGCCATGAAGAAGGTTTGTTTTCAGCAGAACGTTATTAAAACACACATAATACAACGCTATGTTATTTTTATTAGTTTACAATAACTTTTAGTACCATGAAGAAGGTTTTTTTCAACAGAACGAGCGTTATTAAAACACACATAATACAACGCTATGTTCTTTTACTAGTTTTACAAGTAATAACTTTTAGTGCCATGAAGAAGGTTTGTTTTCAGCAGAACGTTATTAAAACACACATAATACAACGCTATGTTCTTTTTTACTAGTTTACAAGTCACAACTTTTAGTGCCATGAAGAAGGTTTGTTTTCAACAGAACGTTATTAAAACACACATAATACAACGCTATGTTATTTTTATTAGTTTACAATAACTTTTAATTACCATGAAGAAGGTTTTTTTTCAACAGAACAGGCGTTATTAAAACACACATAATACAACGCTATGTTATTTTTATTAGTTTACAATAACTTTTAGTTACCATGAAGAAGTTTTTTTTCAACAGAACGAGCGTTATTAAAATACACATAATACAACGCTATATTATTTTTATTAGTTTTACAATAACTTTTAATTGTTACCATGAAGAAGGTTTTTTTTCAACAGAACAGAGCGTTATTAAAATACACATAATACAACGCTATGTTCTTTTACTAGTTTACAAGTCATAACTTTTAGTGCCATGAAGAAGGTTTGTTTTCAGCAGAACGTTATTAAAACACACATAATACAACGCTATATTATTTTTATTAGTTTACAATAACTTTTAGTACCATGAAGAAGGTTTTTTTTCAACAGACAGGCGTTATTAAAACACACATAATACAACGCTATGTTCTTTTTACTAGTTTACAAGTAATAACTTTTAGTGCCATGAAGAAGGTTTGTTTTCAGCAGAACGTTATTAAAACACACATAATACAACGCTATGTTATTTTTATTAGTTTTACAATAACTTTTAGTACCATGAAGAAGGTTTTTTTTCAACAGAACAGGCGTTATTAAAACACACATAATACAACGCTATGTTCTTTTACTAGTTTACAAGTCACAACTTTTAGTGCCATGAAGAAGGTTTGTTTTCAGCAGAACGTTATTAAAACACACATAATACAACGCTATGTTATTTTTATTAGTTTTACAATAACTTTTAGTACCATGAAGAAGGTTTTTTTTCAACAGAACAGGCGTTATTAAAATACACATAATACAACGCTATGTTCTTTTTACTAGTTTACAAGTCATAACTTTTAGTGCCATGAAGAAGGTTTGTTTTCAGCAGAACGTTATTAAAACACACATAATACAACGCTATGTTCTTTTTACTAGTTTTACAATAATAACTTTTAGTGCCATGAAGAAGGTTTGTTTTCAGCAGAACGTTATTAAAACACACATAATACAACGCTATGTTATTTTTATTAGTTTTGCAATAACTTTTAGTACCATGAAGAAGGTTTTTTTCAACAGAACGAGCGTTATTAAAACACACATAATACAACGCTATGTTCTTTTACTAGTTTACAAGTCATAACTTTTAGTGCCATGAAGAAGGTTTGTTTTCAACAGAACGTTATTAAAACACACATAATACAACGCTATGTTATTTTTATTAGTTTACAATAACTTTTAGTACCATGAAGAAGGTTTTTTTCAACAGAACAGGCGTTATTAAAATACACATAATACAACGCTATGTTCTTTTACTAGTTTTACAAGTCATAACTTTTAGTGCCATGAAGAAGGTTTGTTTTCAGCAGAACGTTATTAAAACACACATAATACAACGCTATATTATTTTTATTAGTTTTACAATAACTTTTAGTACCATGAAGAAGGTTTTTTTCAACAGAACGAGCGTTATTAAAACACACATAATACAACGCTATGTTCTTTTTACTAGTTTACAAGTAATAACTTTTAGTGCCATGAAGAAGGTTTGTTTTCAGCAGAACGTTATTAAAACACACATAATACAACGCTATGTTATTTTTTATTAGTTTTACAATAACTTTTAGTTACCATGAAGAAGGTTTTTTTTCAACAGAACGAGCGTTATTAAAATACACATAATACAACGCTATGTTATTTTTATTAGTTTACAATAACTTTTAGTTACCATGAAGAAGGTTTTTTTCAACAGAACAGGCGTTATTAAAACACACATAATACAACGCTATGTTCTTTTACTAGTTTACAAGTCATAACTTTTAGTGCCATGAAGAAGGTTTGTTTTCAACAGAACGTTATTAAAACACACATAATACAACGCTATATTATTTTTATTAGTTTTACAATAACTTTTAGTACCATGAAGAAGGTTTTTTTTCAACAGAACAGGCGTTATTAAAACACACATAATACAACGCTATGTTCTTTTTACTAGTTTACAAGTAATAACTTTTAGTGCCATGAAGAAGGTTTGTTTTCAGCAGAACGTTATTAAAACACACATAATACAACGCTATGTTATTTTTATTAGTTTTACAATAACTTTTAGTACCATGAAGAAGGTTTTTTTCAACAGAACAGGCGTTATTAAAACACACATAATACAACGCTATGTTCTTTTACTAGTTTACAAGTAATAACTTTTAGTGCCATGAAGAAGGTTTGTTTTCAGCAGAACGTTATTAAAACACACATAATACAACGCTATGTTATTTTTACTAGTTTTACAATAAACTTTTAGTGCCATGAAGAAGGTTTGTTTTCAACAGAACGTTATTAAAACACACATAATACAACGCTATGTTATTTTTATTAGTTTACAATAACTTTTAGTACCATGAAGAAGGTTTTTTTTCAACAGAACGGCGTTATTAAAACACACATAATACAACGCTATGTTATTTTATTAGTTTACAATAACTTTTAGTACCATGAAGAAGGTTTTTTTCAACAGAACGTTATTAAAACACACATAATACAACGCTATATTATTTTTATTAGTTTACAATAACTTTTAGTACCATGAAGAAGGTTTTTTTCAACAGAACAGGCGTTATTAAAATACACATAATACAACGCTATGTTCTTTTTTACTAGTTTACAAGTAATAACTTTTAGTGCCATGAAGAAGGTTTGTTTTCAACAGAACGTTATTAAAACACACATAATACAACGCTATATTATTTTTATTAGTTTACAATAACTTTTAGTACCATGAAGAAGGTTTTTTTTCAACAGACAGGCGTTATTAAAACACACATAATACAACGCTATGTTCTTTTTACTAGTTTACAAGTAATAACTTTTAGTGCCATGAAGAAGGTTTGTTTTCAGCAGAACGTTATTAAAACACACATAATACAACGCTATGTTATTTTTATTAGTTTACAATAACTTTTAGTACCATGAAGAAGGTTTTTTTTCAACAGAACAGGCGTTATTAAAAACACACATAATACAACGCTATGTTCTTTTTACTAGTTTACAAGTCATAACTTTTAGTGCCATGAAGAAGGTTTGTTTTCAGCAGAACGTTATTAAAACACACATAATACAACGCTATGTTATTTTTATTAGTTTACAATAACTTTTAGTACCATGAAGAAGGTTTTTTTTCAACAGAACAGGCGTTATTAAAAACACACATAATACAACGCTATGTTCTTTTTACTAGTTTACAAGTCATAACTTTTAGTGCCATGAAGAAGGTTTGTTTTCAACAGAACGTTATTAAAACACACATAATACAACGCTATGTTCTTTTTACTAGTTTACAATAATAACTTTTAGTGCCATGAAGAAGGTTTGTTTTCAGCAGAACGTTATTAAAACACACATAATACAACGCTATGTTATTTTTATTAGTTTACAATAACTTTTAGTACCATGAAGAAGGTTTTTTTCAACAGAACGAGCGTTATTAAAACACACATAATACAACGCTATGTTCTTTTTACTAGTTTACAAGTCATAACTTTTAGTGCCATGAAGAAGGTTTGTTTTCAGCAGAACGTTATTAAAACACACATAATACAACGCTATATTATTTTTATTAGTTTACAATAACTTTTAGTACCATGAAGAAGGTTTTTTTTCAACAGAACGAGCGTTATTAAAACACACATAATACAACGCTATGTTCTTTTTACTAGTTTTACAAGTAATAACTTTTAGTGCCATGAAGAAGGTTTGTTTTCAACAGAACGTTATTAAAACACACATAATACAACGCTATGTTATTTTTTATTAGTTTTACAATAACTTTTAGTACCATGAAGAAGGTTTTTTTCAACAGAACAGGCGTTATTAAAATACACATAATACAACGCTATGTTCTTTTACTAGTTTTACAAGTCATAACTTTTAGTGCCATGAAGAAGGTTTGTTTTCAACAGAACGTTATTAAAACACACATAATACAACGCTATATTATTTTTATTAGTTTACAATAACTTTTAGTTACCATGAAGAGGTTTTTTTTCACAGGACAGGCGTTATTAAAACACACATAATACAACGCTATGTTATTTTTATTAGTTTACAATAACTTTTAGTACCATGAAGAAGGTTTTTTTTCAACAGAACGTTATTAAAACACACATAATACAACCTATGTTATTTTTATTAGTTTACAATAACTTTTAGTACCATGAAGAAGGTTTTCAACAGAACAGGCGTTATTAAAACACACATAATACAACGCTATGTTCTTTTTTTACTAGTTTTACAAGTAATAACTTTAGTGCCATGAAGAAGGTTTTTTTCAACAGAACGTTATTAAAACACACATAATACAACGCTATGTTATTTTTATTAGTTTACAATAACTTTTAGTACCATGAAGAAGGTTTTCAACAGAACAGAACGTTATTAAAACACACATAATACAACGCTATGTTCTTTTTACTAGTTTACAAGTCATAACTTTTAGTGCCATGAAGAAGGTTTGTTTTCAACAGAACGTTATTAAAACACACATAATACAACGCTATATTATTTTTATTAGTTTACAATAACTTTTAATTGTACCATGAAGAAGGTTTTTTTTCAACAGAACGTCAGGCGTTATTAAAACACACATAATACAACGCTATGTTCTTTTTACTAGTTTACAAGTAATAACTTTTAGTGCCATGAAGAAGGTTTGTTTTCAGCAGAACGTTATTAAAACACACATAATACAACGCTATGTTATTTTTTATTAGTTTACAATAACTTTTAGTACCATGAAGAAGGTTTTTTTTCAACAGAACAGGCGTTATTAAAACACACATAATACAACGCTATGTTCTTTTACTAGTTTACAAGTCATAACTTTTAGTGCCATGAAGAAGGTTTGTTTTCAGCAGAACGTTATTAAAACACACATAATACAACGCTATGTTATTTTTATTAGTTTTACAATAACTTTTAGTACCATGAAGAAGGTTTTTTTTCAACAGAGACAGGCGTTATTAAAACACACATAATACAACGCTATGTTCTTTTACTAGTTTACAAGTCATAACTTTTAGTGCCATGAAGAAGGTTTGTTTTCAACAGAACGTTATTAAAACACACATAATACAACGCTATGTTCTTTTTACTAGTTTTACAAGTAATAACTTTTAGTGCCATGAAGAAGGTTTGTTTTCAGCAGAACGTTATTAAAACACACATAATACAACGCTATGTTATTTTTATTAGTTTTACAATAACTTTTAGTACCATGAAGAAGGTTTTTTTCAACAGAACGAGCGTTATTAAAATACACATAATACAACGCTATGTTCTTTTTACTAGTTTACAAGTCATAACTTTTAGTGCCATGAAGAAGGTTTGTTTTCAGCAGAACGTTATTAAAACACACATAATACAACGCTATATTATTTTTATTAGTTTTACAATAACTTTTAGTACCATGAAGAAGGTTTTTTTTCAACAGAACGAGCGTTATTAAAACACACATAATACAACGCTATGTTCTTTTACTAGTTTTACAAGTCATAACTTTTAGTGCCATGAAGAAGGTTTGTTTTCAGCAGAACGTTATTAAAACACACATAATACAACGCTATGTTATTTTTATTAGTTTACAATAACTTTTAGTTTGAAGGGTTTGTTTTCATGAAGAAGGTTTTTTTTCAACAGAACAGGCGTTATTAAAATACACATAATACAACGCTATGTTCTTTTTACTAGTTTACAAGTCATAACTTTTAGTGCCATGAAGAAGGTTTGTTTTCAGCAGAACGTTATTAAAACACACATAATACTATAACTTATTTTTATTAGTTTTACAATAACTTTTATTTTTACTAGTTTTACCATGAAGAAGGTTTGTTTTCAACAGAACGTTATTAAAAACACACATAATACAACGCTATGTTATTTTTATTAGTTTACAATAACTTTTAGTACCATGAAGAAGGTTTTTTTTCAACAGGACGAGCGTTATTAAAATACACATAATACAACGCTATGTTATTTTTATTAGTTTTACAAGTAATAACTTTTAGTTACCATGAAGAAGGTTTTTTTTCAACAGAACAGGCGTTATTAAAACACACATAATACAACGCTATGTTCTTTTTTACTAGTTTACAAGTAATAACTTTTAGTGCCATGAAGAAGGTTTGTTTTCAGCAGAACGTTATTAAAACACACATAATACAACGCTATGTTATTTTTATTAGTTTTACAATAACTTTTAGTACCATGAAGAAGGTTTTTTTTCAACAGAACAGGCGTTATTAAAATACACACATAATACAACCTATGTTCTTTTTACTAGTTTACAAGTCATAACTTTTAGTGCCATGAAGAAGGTTTGTTTTCAACAGAACGTTATTAAAACACACATAATACAACGCTATGTTATTTTTATTAGTTTACAATAACTTTTAATTTTGTACCATGAAGAAGGTTTTTCAACAGACGAGGCGTTATTAAAACACACATAATACAACGCTATGTTCTTTTTTACTAGTTTACAAGTAATAACTTTTAGTGCCATGAAGAAGGTTTGTTTTCAACAGAACGTTATTAAAACACACATAATACAACGCTATGTTATTTTTATTAGTTTACAATAACTTTTAGTACCATGAAGAAGGTTTTTTTTCAACAGAACAGGCGTTATTAAAACACACATAATAACGCTATGTTCTTTTACTAGTTTACAAGTAATTTTAGGTGCCATGAAGAGGTTTGTTTTCAGCAGAACGTTATTAAAACACACATAATACAACGCTATGTTCTTTTTACTAGTTTACAAGTCATAACTTTTAGTGCCATGAAGAAGGTTTGTTTTCAATGAACGTTATTAAAACACACATAATACAACGCTATGTTATTTTTATTAGTTTACAATAACTTTTAGTTACCATGAAGAAGGTTTTTTTCAACAGAGTTATTAAAACACACATAATACAACGCTATGTTCTTTTTATTAGTTTACAGTATAACTTTTAGTACCATGAAGAAGTTTTGTTTTCAACAGAACGTTATTAAAACACACATAATACAACGCTATGTTATTTTATTACTAGTTTACAATAACTTTTAGTACCATGAAGAAGGTTTTTTTTCAACAGAACGAGCGTTATTAAAACACACATAATACAACGCTATGTTCTTTTTACTAGTTTACAAGTCATAACTTTTAGTGCCATGAAGAAGGTTTGTTTTCAACAGAACGTTATTAAAACACACATAATACAACGCTATGTTATTTTTATTAGTTTACAATAACTTTTAGTACCATGAAGAAGGTTTTTTTTCAACAGAACAGGCGTTATTAAAACACACATAATACAACGCTATGTTCTTTTACTAGTTTACAAGTAATAACTTTTAGTGCCATGAAGAAGGTTTGTTTTCAACAGAACGTTATTAAAACACACATAATACAACGCTATGTTATTTTTAGTAGTTTACAATAACTTTTAGTACCATGAAGAGGGTTTTTTTTTCAACAGAACGAGCGTTATTAAAATACACATAATACAACGCTATGTTCTTTTTACTAGTTTACAAGTAATAACTTTTAGTGCCATGAAGAAGGTTTGTTTTCAACAGAACGTTATTAAAACACACATAATACAACGCTATGTTATTTTTATTAGTTTACAATAACTTTTAGTACCATGAAGAAGGTTTTTTTTCAACAGAACAGGCGTTATTAAAACACACATAATACAACGCTATGTTCTTTTACTAGTTTACAAGTAATAACTTTTAGTGCCATGAAGAAGGTTTGTTTTCAGCAGAACGTTATTAAAACACACATAATACAACGCTATGTTATTTTTATTAGTTTTACAATAACTTTTAGTACCATGAAGAAGGTTTTTTTCAACAGAACGAGCGTTATTAAAACACACATAATACAACGCTATGTTCTTTTTACTAGTTTTACAAGTAATAACTTTTAGTGCCATGAAGAAGGTTTGTTTTCAGCAGAACGTTATTAAAACACACATAATACAACGCTATGTTATTTTTATTAGTTTACAATAACTTTTAGTGTACCATGAAGAAGGTTTTCAACAGCAGAGCGTTATTAAAATACACATAATACAACGCTATGTTCTTTTACTAGTTTTACAAGTCATAACTTTTAGTGCCATGAAGAAGGTTTGTTTTCAACAGAACGTTATTAAAACACACATAATACAACGCTATGTTATTTTTATTAGTTTACAATAACTTTTAGTTACCATGAAGAAGGTTTTTTTCAACAGAACAGGCGTTATTAAAACACACATAATACAACGCTATGTTCTTTTTACTAGTTTACAAGTCATAACTTTTAGTGCCATGAAGAAGGTTTGTTTTCAACAGAACGTTATTAAAACACACATAATACAACGCTATGTTATTTTTATTAGTTTTACAATAACTTTTAGTACCATGAAGAAGGTTTTTTTCAGAGACAGGCGTTATTAAAATACACATAATACAACGCTATGTTCTTTTTACTAGTTTACAAGTCATAACTTTTAGTGCCATGAAGAAGGTTTGTTTTCAACAGAACGTTATTAAAACACACATAATACAACGCTATATTATTTTTATTAGTTTACAATAACTTTTAGTACCATGAAGAAGGTTTTTTTTCAACAGAACAGGCGTTATTAAAACCACACATAATACAACGCTATGTTCTTTTACTAGTTTTACAAGTAATAACTTTTAGTGCCATGAAGAAGGTTTGTTTTCAACAGAACGTTATTAAAACACACATAATACAACGCTATGTTATTTTTATTAGTTTTACAATAACTTTTAGTACCATGAAGAAGGTTTTTTTCAACAGAACAGGCGTTATTAAAATACACATAATACAACGCTATGTTCTTTTACTAGTTTACAAGTCATAACTTTTAGTGCCATGAAGAAGGTTTGTTTTCAACAGAACGTTATTAAAACACACATAATACAACGCTATGTTATTTTTATTAGTTTACAATAACTTTTAGTACCATGAAGAAGGTTTTTTTTCAACAGAACAGCGTTATTAAAACACACATAATACAACGCTATGTTCTTTTACTAGTTTACAAGTAATAACTTTTAGTGCCATGAAGAAGGTTTGTTTTCAGCAGAACGTTATTAAAACACACATAATACAACGCTATGTTATTTTTATTAGTTTACAATAACTTTTAGTTACCATGAAGAAGGTTTTTTTCAACAGAACAGGCGTTATTAAAATATACACATAATACAACGCTATGTTCTTTTTACTAGTTTACAAGTCATAACTTTTAGTGCCATGAAGAAGGTTTGTTTTCAACAGAACGTTATTAAAACACACATAATACAACGCTATGTTATTTTTATGTTTTACAATAACTTTTAGTACCATGAAGAAGGTTTTTCAACAGAACGAGCGTTATTAAAACACACATAATACAACTTACTATGTTATTTTTATTAGTTTACAATAACTTTTAGTACCATGAAGAAGGTTTGTTTTCAACAGAACGTTATTAAAACACACATAATACAACGCTATGTTATTTTTATTAGTTTACAATAACTTTTAGTTACCATGAAGAAGGTTTTTTTTCAACAGAACGTTATTAAAACACACATAATACAACGCTATGTTCTTTTTACTAGTTTACAAGTAATAACTTTTAGTGCCATGAAGAAGGTTTGTTTTCAACAGAACGTTATTAAAACACACATAATACAACGCTATGTTATTTTTATTAGTTTTACAATAACTTTTAGTACCATGAAGAAGGTTTTTTTCAACAGAACGAGCGTTATTAAAATACACATAATACAACGCTATGTTCTTTTACTAGTTTACAAGTCATAACTTTTAGTGCCATGAAGAAGGTTTGTTTTCAGCAGAACGTTATTAAAACACACATAATACAACGCTATGTTATTTTTATTAGTTTACAATAACTTTTAGTACCATGAAGAAGGTTTTTTTTCAACAGAACAGGCGTTATTAAAAACACACATAATACAACGCTATGTTCTTTTACTAGTTTTTACAAGTAATAACTTTTAGTGCCATGAAGAAGGTTTGTTTTCAGCAGAACGTTATTAAAACACACATAATACAACGCTATGTTATTTTATTAGTTTACAATAACTTTTAGTACCATGAAGAAGGTTTTCAACAGACGAGCGTTATTAAAACACACATAATACAACGCTATGTTCTTTTACTAGTTTACAAGTAATAACTTTTAGTGCCATGAAGAAGGTTTGTTTTCAACAGAACGTTATTAAAACACACATAATACAACGCTATGTTATTTTTATTAGTTTACAATAACTTTTAGTACCATGAAGAAGGTTTTTTTTCAACAGAACGCGTTATTAAAACACATAATACAACGCTATGTTATTTTTTTACTAGTTTTGTACAAGTATTAACTACCAGTGCCATGAAGGTTTGTTTTCAATGGAGACGACGTTATTAAAACACACATAATACAACTAACTATGTTATTTTTTATTAGTTTTAACTTTTAGTTACATGAAGAAGGTTTTTTTAAACAGGACAGGCGTTATTAAAACACACATAATACAACCTATGTTCTTTTACTAGTTTACAGTCATAACTTTTAGTACCATGAAGAAGGTTTGTTTTCAGCAGAACGTTATTAAAACACACATAATACAACGCTATGTTCTTTTACTAGTTTACAAATAACTTTTAGTGCCATGAAGAGGTTTGTTTTCAACAGAACGTTATTAAAACACACATAATACAACGCTATGTTATTTTTATTAGTTTTACAATAACTTTTAGTACCATGAAGAAGGTTTTTTTTCAACAGAACGAGCGTTATTAAAATACACATAATACAACGCTATGTTCTTTTACTAGTTTACAAGTCATAACTTTTAGTGCCATGAAGAAGGTTTGTTTTCAGCAGAACGTTATTAAAACACACATAATACAACGCTATGTTCTATTTACTAGTTTTACAAGTCATAACTTTTAGTTATACATGAAGGTTTGTTTTCAGCAGAACGTTATTAAAACACACATAATACAACGCTATATTATTTTTATTAGTTTTACAATAACTTTTGGTTACCATGAAGAAGGTTTTTTTTCAACAGAACAGGCGTTATTAAAACACACATAATACAACGCTATGTTCTTTTTACTAGTTTACAAGTAATAACTTTTAGTGCCATGAAGAAGGTTTGTTTTCAGCAGAACGTTATTAAAACACACATAATACAACCTATATGTTATTTTTATTAGTTTTACAATAACTTTTAGTACCATGAAGAAGGTTTTTTTCAACAGGACGAGCGTTATTAAAAACACACATAATACAACCTTATGTTCTTTTTTACTAGTTTTACAAGATATAACTTTTAGTGCCATGAAGAAGGTTTGTTTTCAACAGGACGTTATTAAAAAACACACATAATACAACGCTATGTTCTTTTACTAGTTTTACAAGTAATAACTTTTAGTGCCATGAAGAAGGTTTGTTTTCAAGGAGAACGTTATTAAAACACACATAATACAACGCTATATTATTTTTTATTAGTTTTACAATAACTTTTAGTATTACCATGAAGAAGGTTTTTTTCAACACAACGAGCGTTATTAAAATACACATATAATACAACGCTATGTTCTTTTTACTAGTTTTACAAAGTCATAACTTTTAGTGCCATGAAGAAGGTTTGTTTTCAACAGAACGTTATTAAAACACATAATACAACTATATTATTTTTTATTAGTTTTACAATAACTTTTAGTACCATGAAGTTTTCAACGAGGCGTTAAAAACATAATACAACGCTATGTTCTTTTTACTAGTTTACAAGTAATAACTTTTTACCATGAAGAAGGTTTGTTTTCAACAGAACGTTATTAAAACACACATATTAACAACTATGTTATTTTTATTAGTTTACAATAACTTTTAGTTACATGAAGAAGGTTTTTTCAACAGAACGAGCGTTATTAAAACACACATAATACAACGCTATGTTCTTTTACTAGTTTACAAGTAATAACTTTTAGTGCCATGAAGGGTTTGTTTTCAGAGAACGTTATTAAAACACACATAATACAACGCTATGTTATTTTTTATTAGTTTACAATAACTTTTAGTACCATGAAGAGGTTTTTTTCAACAAGACAGGCGTTATTAAAATACATATAATCAACGCTATGTTCTTTTTACTAGTTTTACAAGTAATAACTGGTGCCATGAAGAAGGTTGTTTTCAGCAGAACGTTATTAAAAACACATAATACAACGCTATGTTGGTTTACTAGTTTTACAAGTAATAACTTTTAGTGCCATGAAGAAGGGTTTGTTTTCAGCAGAACGTTATTAAAACATAATACAACGCTATGTTATTTTATTAGTTTTACAATAACTTTTAGACCATGAAGAAGGTTTTTTTTAAACAGAACGAGCGTTATTAAAATACACATAATACAACGCTATGTTCTTTTACTAGTTTTAGTCATAACTTTAGTGCCATGAAGAGGTTTGTTTTCAGACAATAGACGTTATTAAAACACACATAATACAACATATATATTATTTTATTAGTTTACAATAACTTTTGTACCATGAAGAAGGTTTTTTTTCAACAGAACAGGCGTTATTAAAACACACATAATACAACGCTATGTTCTTTTACTAGTTTTACAAGTAATAACTTTTAGTGCCATGAAGAAGGTTTGTTTTCAGCAGAGACGTTATTAAAACACACATAATACAACGCTATATTATTTTTATTAGTTTACAATAACTTTTAGTTACCATGAAGAAGGTTTTTTTTCAACAGAACAGGCGTTATTAAAAACACACATAATACAACGCTATGTTCTTTTACTAGTTTTAAGTAATAACTTTTAGTACCATGAAGAAGGTTTGTTTTCAGCAGAACGTTATTAAAACACATATGTACAACGCTATGTTCTTTTTACTAGTTTAACAAGTCATAACTTTTAGTGCCATGAAGAAGGTTTGTTTTCAGCAGAACGTTATTAAAACACACATAATACAACGCTATGTTATTTTTATTAGTTTACAATAACTTTTAGTTACCATGAAGAAGGTTTTTTTCAACAGACAGAGCGTTATTAAAAACACACATAATACAACGCTATGTTCTTTTTTTTACTAGTTTTACAAGTCATAACTTTTAGTGCCATGGAGAAGGTTTGTTTTCAACAGAACGTTATTAAAAACACACATAATACAACGCTATGTTATTTTTATTAGTTTACAATAACTTTTAGTACCATGAAGGGTTTTTTTTTCAACAGGACAGGTTATTAAATACACATAATTACAACGCATGTTCTTTTACTAGTTTTACAAGTCAATAACTTGGTGCCATGAAGAGGTTTGTTTTCAGCAGAACGTTATTAAAACACACATAATACAACGCTATGTTATTTTTATAGTTTACAATAACTTTTAGTGTACCATGAAGAAGGTTTTTTTCAACAGAAGAGCGTTATTAAAATACACATAATACAACCTATGTTCTTTTTACTAGTTTTACAAGTCATAACTTTTAGTGCCATGAAGAAGGTTTGTTTTCAACAGAACGTTATTAAAACACACATAACTAACCTTCTGTATTATTTTTATTAGTTTTACAATAACTTTTAATTTACCATGAAGAAGGTTTTTTCAACAGAACGTTATTAAAAACACATAATACAACGCTATGTTATTTTTATTAGTTTTGCAATAACTTTAGTGTACCATGAAGAAGGTTTT